>NW_013672356.1:37126-39531 GCF_000517525.1 Limulus polyphemus
ACTGCTAAATTAGGGACGGCTAGCGCAGATAGCCCTCGTGTAGCTTTGCGCGAAATTCCAAAAAACAAACAAACAAACCTTCCATTAAACAAGAAAGGCAATTCTTTAGTTGCTGGTTCAGATGGTTTACGAAATACTTTTTCCAGTAATCATTATATCTACCTTCTCTATTAAAAATCAAATTTACACATAATTCAATGGTCTCATCCAATATTATATTAGTAAATAGTGATTCCACGTTAAAAATAGCACACAAAACTGTCTTCCTAAGTATATTCATTACATGTAATTTCCTTTTAACCATTGGTCAAACATTTTGCTTATTTGTTTAAATAAACAAACAACTTAGTTTGTGCTTTCCAGCTAATAGTGACAAAAGTTTTGCAACATCAGAAAAAAGACTTTGATCTCTGGAATGCTTAATGTTTCAATCGTGGCTACTCTTGAGATACGAAGAAAGCTTATAAAAACATAAAAAAAGCTTATTTTTGTGATGTATTTAAGAACAATTTGCGTTGAATTCATTTAAAATTACCAAAAATGTTTTTGTTGATGTCGTCTCTTTATTTTAAAACAACGAGTACGATTCATACCTACGGGCGTATGTAAAACCAGTACGTGGCAATCATCATAGCATACCTCTATATTTTAACAATAAGACAGAGATGAATTAAAATAGTCGGTAAAGCCAATACGTTTTAATCTGTGGCCACCACCTTAGTTATACTCCTACATGTTGACAGTAAGACAGAGACGAACGATAATAGTCTTTAAAGCTAGTATATTTTATTCCGTGGTCACCACCATAGCATACTCCTACATGTTAACAGTGAGACTGAAACGAACCAGAATAGTCGGCAAAGTCAGTACGTTTTAATCCGTGGCCACCTTCATAACATACCCCTACATGTTAACAATAAGACAGAAACGAACCAAAATTATCGGTTTGAAGTTAAGCACAAAGCTACGTAATTGACTATATTTGCTCTGCCCACCATGGGTATCGAAATCCGGTTTCTAGCATAGTATGTGTTTATAGACTTACCGCTGTGCCACTAGGGAGAGGGGGTAAATAGTCGGTAAAACCAGTAAGTTTTAATCTGTGACCATCACCATAGCATAAGAAACCAATGGACACAGGCAAACAGGCTGAGGTCAGGCCATGGCAGAACAGCGGCCAACCTGCATCGATGGGGTTATCGTGAATCCCCTACATGCCCAGCATGTCAGGAATCCCCACAAGACACAGACCATCTCGTGTTGCACTGCGGTACCGAGGGGATATGGTACAATCCATGAAGCGAGAGAGGCAGTCATTGACTGGATCATGACTACGAATTTGGAGGTGTGAGAAATACCATACGCAACTACTACCATGGCATATATCTGCATGTTAACAGTAAAGTAGAGACCAACTAAAATGGTCAGAAAAACCAGTATGGTTTAATCCATAGTCACTATCATAGCATACCCCTACATTGTAATAATAAGACAGAGACAAACTAAAATAGTCGGTAAAACCAGTATATTTTAATCTGCGACCACCATTATGGCATATACCTCTGTATCTTAACAGTAAAGCTAATACGTTTAATCCCTGGCCACCATCATAGCATATTCCTACTTGTTAACAGTGAAACAGAGACGAATTAAAATAGTCAGTAAAGCCAATACGTTTTAATCTGTGGGGACTACCATAGCAGTACTTAGGGCTACACTCTGGACACATCCACTGATTGGCTGCAACCAAGACGATAACGTCTTAGTTCTACAAACTGTCACCAGAGAGTGTTGAAATTATAGTTCGACACCAGACAGATGGCCATGTTGGATGATTATGTAATAGTACCACAAAGTGGAACCAGCCAATACGTTGCCAGGCAGCCATGACGTTATAGTTTGACGAAGAGGAGCCAGTACAAATTTCATCAATATGACTATAATTAGTACAATCAGTTTAACTATTTCAGCATAAGATCGGTCCCTGGGACCGATCTCGTAACCATTTTGTGCTTTGTTATAGTTTCATATTATAACTTTTAAATCAGTAAGCGTATGTTCACGAACTTTGGAAGATTATCAGTAAATATTACATTACGCAAAATATCAGATTATTTTTTATAAAGTGTTAAGGTTTGTTAAGCAGTGTTTTTCTCATGCCTTTTTTCTTTTCACATGTTGCCTGTCTAACATAAAAAGTAATTTTAATTTTACGATTCAAAATATTTTTATGTATCAGAAAATTTAACATGCAAAATCTGTATAATGTCCAGATAGTTATCAAATGTTTCTTAAGAAAAAAAACTTTATATTTTATCTGTTATTTTCACTAACGAATCTCTGTACGAGTTTGGTCAACTGGACTGATCTCATAACCACCATAAAAATGAGGAAATAAATATAAA
>NW_013672356.1:39966-44155 GCF_000517525.1 Limulus polyphemus
CAAAATCTGTATAATGTCCAGATAGTTATCAAATGTTTCTTAAGAAAAAAACTTTATATTTTATCTGTTATTTTCACTAACGAATCTCTGTACGAGTTTGGTCAACTGGACTGATCTCATAACCACCATAAAAATGAGGAAATAAATATAAATTATGCCTTTTTCCTTCTAGAAGGACTACAAATTATAATATGAAAACACATGTTTAAACTAAATAGCTTAAGTCTCATAACATTATACATTTATATATATTTATAGCCCCCCAGTGGTACAGCGGTATGTCTGCGGACTTACAACGCTAGAATTCGGGTTTCGATACTCGTGGTGGGCAGAGCACAGATAGCCCATTGTGTAGCTTTGTGCTTAATTACAAACAAACATATATTTATTATATTGACCTTTCAGCCGGGCCTGGCTAACAATACACAAGTTACAATGACGTGGCGCACGTGCACTCATGTTACCGTATCCAATAATATAAAACTGACCTTTAGTCTTTACAAAATGACCTGTCTTGGTTGTGTTTTAGTGGACTAATATTTTGTAAAATACAGTCACATTTCAATTATTATACATTATATTTGCATATACGTTATTACTATTACAAATAAGTTCTTAAATTAATTTTCTTAAAACATAGAACAGTAAATAAAGAAGTAAAGCTAGCAATCATCTCTTCTAGTTACGACCTTTCTACTCGTTTGCTTCTTGTCGCAGGTTGCTAAGCCTTATAAAATTTCACATGTGGAAGATGTGAAACAAAATAATTTGTTTAGGTTTTATATATACATTTGAAATAACAAAAAAAATCATGAATTACTGTATCAATATCGTAGAATTCCATTATAATTTATCAAGCTCAATAATTAACCTGTATTTGGGTTTAAACAAATATGAAACTGCGAGCAGACTAAAGACTCACCTTACCAGTTTGAAGATTTATATTGAAAAAACGAGATGACGTCATAATACTTGAAAATGGCTGAGAAAGCCATTAGGGGAACATTTTGAGCTTTCGATTAGTTATTCACATGTCATAGACAAAAGTAAGTGTATATACGGGAACTTTTCCAAAAATGGAAAGGTGAGTGGGGGCCACTGTGTTTGATTCAGTACATGAGTAATATCTTATCAAATAGAAAAGATAGGAGGTTCTTATTTTTATTCTGGTTTTTTAACATCGGCAGTATGAGTTCCTAATTCTTATGAAACTACAGACTTTGTATTTTGACATCCCAAACATCTAATTTGAACCAGTGTTGCATTCAATATACCACATGACACGCAAAAATCGATGTTTAGGTGTGTTTCTATAATATTCACTTTTAAATTAAAAAGTTCGATAATATATAATACTAAACTTTGAATTATAATCTACAGTTTAATACCAAAATCACTGATATAAATTCATAAAATAGTAGTTCAATATAAGTTTGAATGCAAGTCAACAAACGCGATGACCCATAACCCGTGTGGAAAGGGTTAAATCACTAATTTATTTGTTAATTAAATTTCCATTTATATTTAAATTGTCCTAAAAAGGATGCTTAACACTAACTTATGAACATTTATGATTAATGAAAAGTTATCTTAGGACATGAAAAGTTGTTTCCGTTACATCGAATTATAAAAAAACGCCCATAAAAACAGCAAAACACAAAATGTGAAACCGCAAATTTGCATGTATCTCCACATACCGCATACACGCAACAAACCTTCATGCCAAATTTGATGAAGATCTATCAACAGGGGACGAAGTAGTGGTAAAAAACGGCCATAAAATCCACATAACGCAAAATGCATTGAAGTAATGAATCTTCAAAGCAATTTTGGTGAAGATCCATCCACACCTTTTGAAGCAGTTACATGGACAGACAGTACTATTATATTTATACAGATTACATATCCTGATCCCTTATCCCCCGGTAGTAGAGTGGCAAATCTTCGGATTTACAAGGCTCAAATCTGCAGTTCCATTATCCTTGGTTGATACAGCAGATAGCTTGATATGGCTTTGCTATAAGAAAATACAAAAACACCCTTTTCACTTATACATCCTGAAAAGGGATGCTTAACATTAATTTATTAGTTATATACATTTCCTGACCTATTATAATTAAATTGTTCTAAAATGTGGATAGCATGAAATAATTAAAATTTACTGTTTGACTCTTTAATTATAAATCAAGTGATTATTTCAAAGATTTTCAGCCGTGCAAATTTACATGAGTCAGTCATACTTATACTACTTACTCCTTATAAAACTGTAGGGAAACACCAATACCTCTCTTGTTTGGTGAAAAACAGAAGTTGTCATTGAACCTCCTCAACACTTCATCTGAGAAATATTGATCTGGAGAAGCTACACAGATATTACCATTCATCTGAGTAATAATGCCATTGACATGTTTTCTTGAATTTACTTATAATTTTTTAATAATCATCTACCGCTTTAAGAACATAAAAGTGAAAATTCTGTTCATTTACAAAAAAATATTAAATGAATTTTTAATCTAGAAAATTAAAAAAGTATTCATTTCAAATGCTTTCATTCTTTAAAAATTTAGATAATACGTTTAAACAAAAGTAATCCAGAACGATATTTTAAAATGCAGTTTTTATCATATGTTTTGATTACAAACTTAAGTAGTTTAAGCACTTATTTTTGATAACACACATTCACTTATTTCCAATAACATAAACCAAAAATCTGTGTTAATGTTTATTTCCTTAATAAAATCAATATACTGTTAGGTATCTGCTTGTTTGATAATTTCCCGTAAAAATTCTTTCCGATAAACTTTAGTGATACAAGTCCTTTCTTGATTAAAACTAGCTTATTCTTTTTCGATACAACTTTTTGTAATACACTTAATTCCACAGTCACTTTAAACTTAACTACTTTTATAAACCCACGCTATAATTCACAGCGATTCACACACTTTACTTAAGGTGCCTACTGCTCGCTTGACTCAGTTATCTCTATTCAATCTATCTACGGCTTATATACTAAAAAAGAGGGCGTCTTGAAAACGCTGGGACATTCGTGAGGTTACCCGATAAGTCACGATCCTTCTAAAAACTCCAGCGCCCATGTTCCCAGCGTCGCGTGACTTCCGCTGTCATAACAATACTAACCAAGAATTAACATTCATGTTACATAACTTTTTTCCTATTTACCTAAGTATCTAAACCATATTCCAATTTGAAAAAAAAAATCTGTTTGGATAAAAGATGGTTATAAAGACATAAAGTGGATTCAAATTTGCAGAAATACAATGGAAAATCAGATATACTGCTTTATGAGATTTTACATCATTACCTCATTAAGACATCAAAATTCTGTAGATAATTGCTACTGATGCGAGGGTCAATCTTATGTTAATCAGAGTTTATTTTATGGGATGGTTAATTATTTATGAAATATTATAGATAATCTTATATATATATTTCTTAACAAATCCTATAAATATATATCAACTCGTATAGTGATTGATTATTACATTAGTTACGTTTTCATGTACGACAAATTGTGCAGGCAGATATCAATCAGTGTTGCCTGCTAAAGACTTGGATCAATCTACTATTGTATCGTCATTTAATGAACTGTGACGTTCTCACAAACAGACATCCAGTCCTGACTAGTTGTATCAAGATTATGCTACACTTAGTGTTGGGCAGAAACATTTGTAATATTCTCAAGTAACCGCAATAACTAGAAGAATAGCAAGACATGTATCAAAGAATTAATCTGTGTTTCTGAACTGACTAAATTGATTAAGAGAAACTAGAAACAGTACAAAACAAGGTGAAAATCAACTTTTATGTATTTTATGATAAATATGCACAACTCAAAGCAGGGCGAGTTCACACAGACTTTTCTATAGCTGTTAGAAGACAGTGTTGCGTCAGCGAGGTCACGTGATTAGTATCACGCCACGTCCTTCTCGAACCTTCGTGAATTGTCGGGAGATTACTAGATATAGTGTAGTCTTGTATATATAAGACCGGCCACGAAGCGACGGGGAGGTAATGAGTAATTGAATGTATGCGGACAAAATATTGTTGGCCACGTGAGACGTGAGTTATAGCGTTGTTATAGAGCGACTGTTGAAATTAAGTGTATCGTTAAATTGGTGTCAAAAGTGGGATAGAAAATAAAAAAAAAGAAGAAGAAGATGGAAACGAG
>NW_013672357.1:0-1798 GCF_000517525.1 Limulus polyphemus
GTTATAATGTGACGGTCAATCCCACTATTCGCTGGTAAAAAGAGTAGCCCAAGAGTTGGCGGTGGGTGGTGATGACTAGCTGCCTTCCCTCTAGTCTTACACTGTTAAATTAGGGACGGCTAGCGCAGATAGCCCTCGTGTAGCTTTGCGCGAAATTCAAAACAAACAAACAAAAACGTACGCTCTTTCCGAAACCCTCTTCCCCGGTGTACTTTTTTGTATGGTTTTGAAATCAAAACAAACTCCCCTTGATGCATACGTACTTCATTGATGATCCCTTTACCAGATTCTTAGTTTGTCTGCCGAGATCTTTATTTGGAGGTTAACTTAAAAGGTCAATGTTTTCCAGGAAGTCATATACTGGAAATTCTGAACTTAAAATCAAACTAATAAGGGGGAAAAAAATCTAAACTTATTGTCTGTTAGGAGTTCTCGATAGTAACGATTGTTCATTAACTCGAACTATTCACCAAAACTGAATATTACTTTCCTGCTATTTAAAGTTACACAAGCTAAATAACGGTTAATGACATTTTATGCTAGGTAAAGATTGTTTTGTTTTTTCTATTTCGATAAAAGTAAAAAAAAAAAGTACAAATGTATTTTTTTTATTAACCGTCGCTTATTGTACATTCGAAAATACTTCGTTGTGAACTGTGAAATTGTCTACATAACATAGATGACTTTAATTAACTTACAGGAGATCCAAGTTGTCCAGAATTTCCTTGTTCACCCTTCGGTCCCTGCAATCCCTAAAGTGCGCATGAAATATGGATGAATAAAAGTGTCAGAGTAGATTTATGATATGGACAACAGTAATCAATAGATATAACATTATGAATATTCTTATTCAACTATTCCTTCAATTCAATTATTAGAAAATAAAGAGGCTCCAAGAATATAGTCATAAGTCATAAGGCTATTTGTAATAAGAAATTTATTTCACCTATGATAATGATAACAATGTTATTATAAGATCCATACTCCAAGTCTGAGCAATATTTTGCTTATGATAATGATAACAATAACAATGTTATTATAAGATCCATACTCCAAGTCTGAGCAATATTTCACTTATGATAATGATAACAATAACAATGTTATTATAAGATCCATACTCCAAGTCTGAGCAATATTTCACTTATGATAATTATAACAATAACTATGTTATTATAAGATCCATACTCCAAGTCTGAGCATAATTTCACTTACGATGATGATAACAATAACAATGTTATTATAAAATCCATACTCCAAGTCTGAGCAATATTTCACTTATGATAATGATAACAATAACAATGTTATTATAAGATCCATACTCCAAGTCTGAGCAATATTTCACTTATGATAATGATAACAATAACAATGTTATTATAAGATCCATACTCCAAGTCTGAGCAATATTTCACTTATGATAATGATAACAATAACAATGTTATTATAAGATCCATACTCCAAGTCTGAGCAATATTTTGCTTATGATAATGATAACAATAACAATGTTATTATAAGATCCATACTCCAAGTCTGAGCAAGAATATAACTTTTCTAAGAATATGAAAACTACTAATGTGCAATCATCAACCACGTTGCATCATTCCACAACAAATCCTGTAGGGAAGGTTACAGAGAACGTTGTCTACAGAACAAGAACAACAACAAAAAATGATGAAGACAATAAGACCATTTCTTTTCTTCTTCTTTTTCTGGGGTGTTTGTTTCGTATGTTCGCACAAAGCTAAACTAGTCGTCTCTAATTTTGAACTGATAGACTAGATGGATTTGTTTGTTTGTTTTT
>NW_013672357.1:2563-4978 GCF_000517525.1 Limulus polyphemus
CCGCCAACTCTTGGGCTACTCTTTTAGCAACGAATAATGGGATTGACCGTGACATTATAACGCCCCCACGGCTGAAAGGGCGAGCATGTTTCGTGGAACGGGGATTCGAATACGCGTTCGAATCAATCGTTTCTCTCACTCATGAAGTAACTACAAAAGCATAACAGGCTTCGAACACCATTTCTGAGCTATTCAGTTAGCTTTATATGAGAAATTTAGTGCATTGCGTTATGCACTAGTTTGAGCCTATCGGGAGTCTTTTATTCTGTCCAGTTGATGAATATCGTGAGAATCTTTAAACGGTTCTATAAGATTTTAATTGTGTGTAATTTGAATTACTATTAAACGTTACCGTTAGAAGCGTTATTAGTCAGCCCTGGAATACCATATGAAACTCATAGGTAGAAAAGAAAACAAGAACCATTTAGATGTGTTTATACTATTTTTATGCATTTCATTGATGAAACAAAGAAAGCATAATTTTACACATATTTTAATCAGTTTTATCCTGGCCTATTTTCAACTTAAGAAATTGTAATAAAATTTTACCTTAGGAAGGTGATCTTCATACAGGATCATCAGTGCAACATTATAATAAGTTATGATGCAATTCTATGTTACATGATGTATCGTACTCGCAAATTCACTTACAACGAACACAACCAAAGCCTAAACTTACAAAAAATCTGGCAGTAATTTGTTTTTAGTTAAGCACAAAGCTACACTTTGGAATATCTGTGTTGTGCCCACCACAGGTATCGAAACCAGGTTTTTAGCGTTATAAGCCTCCATACTTACTGCTGAGCCACTAGGGGCATTTGACAGTAATAACAATTTGAACAGAAATATATCTGTCATTAAATTTTGTTACAAATCTTAGCTAGCTTCTTCGAATTCGTATAAGTTAACTAATACTTGCAAATAATACATATATATACACAGATATATATATATATACCAGCATTAATAACAATATATAATGTTGCTAGAGGTGCACAAAACTGCTCATAACTCGAAAATTAATAAAGCTAAGTTAGGTTGTGCCAGAGGTGGAAACCGTTTATAACTTCAAACTAATATAACTGTGCCAGAGGTGCACAAAATTACTCATAACTTCAAAACTAATAGAGCTACGCTAGATTGTCCTAGAGGTGCACAAACTACTCATAACTCCTAAACTAACAGATATACGCTGGTTTGTGGTAGAGGTGTACAAAAACGCTCAAAACTCGAAACTAATAAAGCTAATTTAGGTCGTGCTATAGGTGCACAAAACTACTGATAACTCCAAAACTAAAAAAAGCTACGCCTGTTTGTGGCAGATGTGTACAAAACCGCTCAGGACTCTGAAAGGAATAAAGCTAAGTAAGATTGCTTAATCTCATTGAAAACTCAGAAACCGTAAGAAATCTTTTGATATAAGACTGACTAAAATCCACTGGGATGCTCATTCATACTTCAGACTGTACATTCTGCCAGACCGTGAGACACAAGGCATCTGTATTTCACTCTTGTAATTGGTTACATTATGTCAATCTGAATTAAACTAAAAAGGTTAATATATTTAGGTTTATGGAAAAGGAGCAACGCTTACTGATATTCCCTCTGGCCCAACAGGTCCACGTGGTCCAATTATTCCAGGAGGCCCCTGAAATTATAAACAACAAAAAATAACAATGTTAGCTGATAACTCTTCAAAATGCACTTGTAATCTTTCAGATTTGAAATAAAAGTAACTCCAGAATTTAAAAATAACCCATATGTAATTTCACCTGTTTTAACCACTCGCACCAATATACAGAAATGTGTTATCTGTCAGTCAGCCAGTAGACACTAAAATGACGTTACACAAAGGACGCTTAATGTTGTAATTTATAATGTCGTAACGTCAGTAAAACATGCGCATGCCATGAATCACGAGAAGAATTATGTACTCTGTAGGCTATAACACAGCATGACACATGAGCTACAAAAGCAAGAATTAAAAATATTTGTTGCTCTTAATTTTGGTTTTATCTACTCTTGAAACTGAACACTTTCGGGAACCCTGCGGAAGTGCATCTAGTGTTTTAACACATGCACAATAGTTGTTTATAACTTAACCAATATTTTTGTACTTATATTATTTGAGTACCTCTAACATACTTTCTGAAATAGAAATGTAATTTCAAGTGATCTAAATGTTAATATTTTAAACTACTCTTTAAGAGTGTTTATCAAACACCGTGTATATAAGTTATTCGTTTAGGTTTGAAAACTGCACGCTATATTCACTTTCCTGGAAAACAGTTCTGTCGAATAACATTCAGTAAACAGAACCTTGAAAATTACGCTGTATAGGAATCAAACTACTGATAAAAGTATCAAGCTTAGCTCTTTATATTATATGGCCCGGCATGGCCAGGTGGATAAGGC
>NW_013672357.1:5367-22576 GCF_000517525.1 Limulus polyphemus
CGAAATTAAAAAAAAACAAAAACAAACAAGCTCTTTATATAATTGACCAGAGCATCAAAGGAGGATTCCATCTTCTTGAGTAAAGTTGTAGGTAAATGTGTCAAGTTAAAATCGAATACATGATTAAAGTGCAACGTCTTCTGTTTACACAATTAACAGTTTATTAAACTGTTTTTACTTAACATGTTTCTACGTCGTCTTCAGGAGTTATTTTACAAGGCAGTCTATTCTTTCAGCGTGTCGTGGGGTTGTTTCTACGTGTTCTGCTGTAGTTGGATTTTCTTTATTATTGTTCCTTACATACCCATCACGTTCTTGTAATTTAAACTTTGAATTCCCTTTAATTTGACCAGTATAAATACTACCATATTCACATTCTATTTTATAAATCTCAGTTTTGTCTTTTATCTCTACTTTACCTTTGGTATTCCCTAACATTTCCTTTATGTTATTCTTGGGTTTAAAGATGAGACAAAAGTTTTGTTGTTTCTTAAAAACATTAAATAATAGACCTGTTAATTCTAGAATATATGGTAAAGTCAAAGTTTCACTTTTATTTTTTAAAACAGATTATAACACAGTATTCTAACTAACATTGAATTATTACTAAATTTATTAAATGCTCTGTGTACTAGATTTGCCGTCACGTGAAGCATGTGGCATCTACGTATCTTATCCAAACGCCCCCCAGCGGCACAGCGGTATGTTTGCGGACTTACAACGCTAGAAACCGGGTTTCGATACCCGTGGTGGGCAGAGCACAGATAGCCGTTGTGTAGCTATGTGCATAATTAAAAACAAACAAACTTATCCAAACACATTTACTTGAACTTTACTTTAATTAATGCTTCGGTTTCAAACATGTCTATGTAAAGGTTACATAACAAAGGTAACAGAGGGATTCACTACTTATACTTTGATTAAATTAGATAAATGAATTGTCAACATACACTCTTGTTAAATTCGACACATCTAATGAGTTGTCAACATACACTCTTGTTAAATTCGACACATCTAATGAGTTGTCAACATACACTCTTGTTAAATTCGACACATCTAATGAGTTGTCAACATACACTCTTGTTAAATTCGACACATCCATAATATCAACTGCTGAAATTCGACTGTCTATTAATTTATTTGCAAAACATCTAATAGGTTAATTTACTAGAGTTTTGACGAATAACGATATTTGCATCAAGTGATAATAGTAGTTAATATAAAAAAGGAAGGATATTCTAAACAAAAAGAGGGGTTAGCTATTGGATTCCCCCTTGTCACCATTATTATGTGAGCTTTACATGGATATATTTGAAACTGAAGCATTGAGTAAAGCAAAGTTCCAGTTGGAGGTGTACGTAAATGACACATTCTTGGTGTGGCGGCATGGCAAGAGTAAGTTAAACAAATTTCCTAGTTATTTAGTATAGAACCATCAATTCAATTTATGTATGGAATTGGACATAACCGTCTTCCTTTTCGAAACGTACTTGTCGAAAAGTACATAGATGGCAATTTAGTAACGTCAGGTTATCAAAAAAAAACTTTTTGATGTTGTCTTGCCGCCATGCCAAGAATCACTTCATACAAAAATACGAAGAAATTTTTACATTTTACCTTAAGTTTACAGAGGGATAAAATATGTTTTCTAGACCAGCAGATTTAGGTAATGAATTGTTATTAATTAAATACGTAGCGGTTGAAAGGGGGAGTTACACCAAGTCTAGTACACAGAACATTTAATAAATTTAGTAAAAAATCCAATGTTAGTTGAAAATACTATGTTAAAATACTATGTTTTATGAGAAAAATAAAAGTGATAAAATAATTAACAGGTCAATTATTTAATATCTTTTAGAAACAACAAAACTTTTGTCCCATCTTTAAACCCAACAATAAGATAAAGAAAACGTAAGGGAATACCAAAGGTAAAATAAAGATAAAATAGAATGTGAATATGGTGGTACTTGTATTAGTCAAACTAAAAGAGACTTAAAGTGCACATTACAGGAACATTAAAGGGTACGTAAGGGACAATAATATGGAAAATTCAATTATAGCAAAACACCTACGAACAATGCAACACACAATTCTATGGGACAAAACTACAATCTTAGCTCAACGTCATAATGTTACTGCTTTAAATATCTGAGAAACATTAGATATATAATACAATAAAAATACAAGCATTAAATTGAGATGAAGGGCCATCAAGTCACTTAAGTGATATGTGGCGTGACATATTGTAAACGTTGACAAGTGACTTATGTAAATAACTCTGGAACTTAATACCTCATGACATGCAGAAAGTGTAAATTTTCTTGTAAATATCTCCCGAAGATGGCGTAAAAGTGTCGAAACATATCACATGTAGAGTGTTTTTAAGTGGAAGCGTTTGATGGCATTACTAAATTTTTAATTGTGTAAACATAAAACATGGCGTTTTAATTATATATTCGATTACATAAGTGCCGAATATTTATAATTGAATATGTCAGATGTTTCCAAGCAGCAAAAATAAATCGTGCAATTTTTTGTAAGTATAGTCTCGATATCTAAATATTCAGCTTTTACAATCAGAAATGATTCATTAGAATGTATTTCAGCGTGGCATAAAAATCAGATATAAAATATTTATTATGAAAGCTTTGAATAAACTATCTTTCAGTGTCTTAAAGGATAACAAGTACATCATTTATAATTTCTCACACAACCCTTTATTTAAAAATAAACTAGAGAAACGTACAAAAATGCGGTTTTCTAAATTTGGCAACTAGGCACTGGGGCATTACAGAAATATTTCAAACTGTTTTCACAGTTTTATATAACATTGGCACGTTTCCCGTATTCCTACTTTTTGGGCATACAGGGATGTCCCGAGATATGACACAAGTTTTGTTAGTTGTAAATATTCTGGGACAAGCTAAAATACGACGATAACAACAATATCTGAAAGAAAGAGTTAGAAATTGTAAAACGTCTTCTGATTTAATCAAGTACGTTCCATGACTTACTCTAACTCCTGAAACTCCTGGCTCACCCTTTGGCCCAGGAGCACCAGGCACAGCTTCTAAACCTGATATACCTGGTGAACCTGGCAGTCCTGGAGGGCCCTGAAAAATTATCACACAGTCAGTTTGCGTTTACTTTTGTAATATGGTTAATGAAACAGGCGTCAATAAAATAAAACTTTAATAATATTTTGTTTCTTAATGAGTTGCATGTATATTATACTAATAGACCTTAACTGACTTCAATTAGTAATTCATTGGTTAGGTTCTGATAATACATATATATCAATAAACAGTGTAGTCAGTATTTTATCGACAGCTTAGATATCGTCATAACTTAGCAAACATATCCAAACAAGCTTTACTATTTTTTCTTAATTAACATGATTACATTCTGTATTCTTAACCTTCTAGAACTTCCTAACAACTTATGAATGAAAGCAAAGAAGACTATTTTATAATATGTCAACTACACTAAATCTGCCATATACATTGCCGAGGAGGTCTTTCGTCTAATACCAGGGCTCATCAGGTCGGTTGGGATAAGACAAACATAGTAGTGGTCTAGGCGGTATTTATATCACCAATTTTCGTGAACAACGATTTTAATAGTGTGCACAAGATTAAGTAAATGAATTGTTAATTATTTTCAGTTTTATTTAAGTTATTTACAAATTACATTTTTATGGTGAAGATTAATAATACAATAATATTTATCTATTTTATTTCGAATACCTATTATTCATTTTTTATAATTATTATTTTATTTCAATTAAGTTTACTATCATGCACAAGAACCGAGAACCAGCAAGCTAGTTTTCTTGTTCCTGGAGCTGGTCAAATAACTACAGCGTCAACGAGTAGAAAACAATATATTAGTAATTCTAAGAATTTATGAGAGAAAGTTGGCAGTGTGATGAAAAGTTTGCAGAGCTCAAAGGAGTATACCTTAAATCAATAATTTACTCTTTATTTAAATCTATAACCCAAAGCATTAAGATTTATCTTCATGTATATAGAATTTTCAACTGCTTTTATCTTAATCCTCATTGTTTACTACATTGCGACTATAACCGTCCGGAACATCAGGATTAAATGGAACGCAAGTAAGTTAATATTGTCACCAGGGGTTTAATCACTGAGATACGATATTTATGTTTGTTTGTTTGTTTGAAATTAAGCACAAAGCTACACATTGGGCTATCTGTGCTCTGCCCACCACGGGTATCGAAACCCGGATTCTAGTGTTGTAAGTCCGTAGACATACCACTGTGCCACTGGGGGGCGATATTTATGAAACAGTAGATGTTGTATGTATATATATATAGAGAGAGAGAGAACACATTGCACAAACATTCTCATTCTCTGCACCTTGAGGTTCTCGAATCCTATTAGAGGTCTGAAAAGATAATTATATAAACTAATTTAATGAATGATTTGGTTCACTTGCTTTCCAGACAGGTAGCAGAAGGTACTTTTTAATAGCATACTTCCGTATGTATTTTTTATATAAATATTCTGCCAAAAACACGTCAAAATACGACAGAAAACTCCTAAAAAGTTACATGGTGTAAACCTAGGCTACGGTCTTTTTTATCAATAATGTATGTTCTTAGACGAAATAAAATGACTCTCTTTTCCTTTGCTTATAAGCCATTCACGTCCTAATAAATTATATCACTAATAATGCAGCTTGTAGATACATCACCATAATTTACGATATTTTTACACTTGATGTAAAGCGTATTGCAAAAGTTGGATTGTTTAATAAAGAAGTGAAAACTGTGAAACTTTGAGCTTCGTTATCTGTTTTGCTTCCTATCAAAACTTTATGGAATTCATTTTCTAATTGCAAGATGCCTTTAGTCAGCCAAGAAAATCTAAGCGTCCCAAGTTACCCTAGTGACTCAATGAACGCGACATAATATTACTAGTTCTAAGAAATTAGAGGGTGAAAAAAAGTAATCGCTTAAGACCAATTTTTCAACGTCTTCAGACTCTTAGTTGACTCTACTTGCTTTTTGTCAAAATATATTTAATCACTCAAAAAAAAAAAAAACTAGTAGAAAAAAACTTAACCAGTTGAGTTAAAACTCTTTATTTCTGATGCATACCAATTAAGAGCATTTTAAAACTTACTAGGATATCTGGAATTTTATATACACCTCCGTCAGGGATATGTTTTGCGAGATTATCTTGTTAGTTATTACAACATAATCAGGTTTCATTTGTGATTCATGTTTTTAGTTAAATATGTGTGTTGACATTATGTAACTTTGATATCTTGTAGAATACACAGATTTAATCCTTAAATTACCGCCTTGTTTAAAGACTGATCAGTACCGGTTGGATGCTCTAATTGCATCATATTAATCAATTTTATCTGTTACAACACTCAGTGTAACGAACTGACCAAAAACAAAGGAGCGAAATCGTTCATTTTGTATGTAAAATGCCCTGTAATTTTTGGGATTAATTACAATAGTAACTTTCATTTCGTTAAATTTCTGTGTTTGAGTGGCTCTTTCAGTGAAACCGACAAACTCATGGGCCCACAAGTAATAAACTATATAAATAAGTTATTAAGACACAAGAGTAATGACATATTAGCACAGTTCAGTTACAGCTTCATATATTTCCTTTTTACTCACAGAGTTATTTTTTTTTGGTCACTGACGTTTTATAGACAGTGAAACCCTTTCTCTCAGAAAAATATGTGTAGGAAGTCAATAGAGTCCATAGGGACGACTTTAATCGGTAATTCTAGGGTTAAAAATTTCAAAATGTTTTGTATAACCTCAACATTAATATTTTTTGCTAATGGTTTAAAGAAATAAATCATATTTACTTTGAACATAACATAATGTTTTGGGACAATGTGGGACTTATTGGTCTTGGACATCTCGTCTGTCCCATCCTCTAAACTAAACTAAAACTCTTAATAAATAAATTTAAAAAAATCTTAAAGCCAACCATTATCATTCATATACTTATCAAATTTTCTCTTAAACTCACTTAAATTTACTGTTTCCACAACTTCCAAAGGCAACCTATTCCAAAGGACAACCACCTTGTTAGAAAAATAAAACTGTCTTAGCTGAAGATGACTCTTATTCTGCCACAATTGATATTTGTGTCCCCTAGTCCTACTATTCTCACTGTTAAGTAAGAAAAAAGATGACACGTCAACACTATCAATTCCTATTACAATCTTAAACACCTCAATCAGATCCCCTCTAACTCTTCTTTTTTCAAGAGAGAACAATTTGAGAGATTTCAACCTCTCCTCGTATTAGAACCCCTCCATCCCAGGCACCATTCTTATAACTCTTTCTGAACCCTTTCCAACAATACAATATCCTTCCTAAGGTTAGGAGCCCAAGACTCAATACTCCAAATGTGGCCTAATCAGTGACCTATACAACGGAATTATAACCTCTTTAGACTTGTATTCAATATTTATGTAGATACAACCTAAAATCCCATTTGCGTTACCACTAGCAACAGTATACTGCTTGGGTGGCTTAAGAGACTGATCAACTATTACACCAAGCTTACTTACTCCAATTAAAAGAAAAACTGTTATAAAGTTCAAAAACATCATACGATGATATAATATTAAATATTAGGTACACAAAAGTTTGACGTTTCTTTTAAAAACATCCGGTTTTTTACTCAATATGACTTGAAAACATTAATAAACTCACAATGAGCTCATCGCATTTTACCAACTCTGGCCACGAGGCGTCACAGTTTATTACCATCCACTGTAGCTCTATCTAAAATAGAACAACAATAAGAAATATTATTATAATTTATCATGCTCTCAATAAGATTACCTTTCAGTTTGACAGAAGACTTTCACAGATATGTTTAGAAACAAAAGTTGAAGGTTGGTTAAAGAACAAAGAGTACAAAATTATTTTCACAGCAGTTCCTTACTCCTATTAAAAGAAAAACAGTTAAAGTTCAAAAACTTGTTTTACTTCAAAATAATCACGGTTATAGCTAAGCCTACTCTTACACTAAGTAACCTATAAAGAATAAATTCCTGAATTAATATTAACTACGTACGTGCAGCACTGTCGCCAATCGATCGATTTCAAAAGTCGACGATAATGTATAGTAATGTCACGTCATCGATTTATCGAGCTGAATGTATTTAAGAATACAGGTGGAATAATTCTTACTTTCTTCAGTACTTTCTAATAATTACAGCTTATACCTTTTCCAGTACTTACTACTAAGTACAGCTTACCTTCTCCAATACTTTCCACTAATTACATCTTACCTCCCTCAGTACTTTCCACGAATGTAATTAGTGGAAAGTACTGAGGAAGGTAAGATGTAATTAGTGGAAAGTATTGGAGAAGGTAAGCTGTACTTAGTAGTAAGTACTGGAAAAGGTATAAGCTGTAATTATTAGAAAGTACTGAAGAAGGTAAGATGTAATTAGTGGAAAGTACTGAGGAAGGTAAGATGTAATTAGTGGAAAGTACTGGAGAAGGTAAGCTGTACTTAGTAGTAAGTACTGGAAAGGTATAAGCTATAATTATTAGAAAGTACTGAAGAAGGTAAGATGTAATTAGTGGAAAGTACTGAAGAAGGTAAGATGTAATTAGTGGAAAGTATTGGAGAAGGTATAAGCTGTAATTATTAGAAAGTACTGAAGAAGGTAAGATGTAATTAGTGGAAAGTATTGGAGAAGGTATAAGCTGTAATTATTAGAAAGTACTGAGGGAGGTAAGATGTAATTAGTAGAAAGTATTGGAGAAGGTAAGCTGTACTTAGTAGTAAGTACTGGAAAAGGTATAAGCTGTAATTATTAGAAGGTACTGAAGAAGGTAAACTGTAATTGATAGAGGTACTGAAAAGGTATAATCTCTAGCTATTTTTACTATAAAGACAATGTTTATAATGTCAATAATCACTGAGTTGTGTACAGCTCAAGTTCAAAATGGTGGTGTATATTTTGAGATAATATTATGCATAACGCACATAGCAAAGTAAAAGGTAGCTTATTGAATGTACATAGAAAGTTTCCCATCAATGACCAACTCTGTACGACAAGCATATCAGTTTATCAAGTTTTATAATGAGCAGAAAGCATACTTACAGGTACACCCTTCTTTTCATTGACATATTTTGCGATGATAAGTTCTCCCTTCGCATCAATTAATGCAGGATGGCTGATTGGAAATGATGACATTTTCCGACAGTCAATCATTAACTTGACACTATCTTTGAACACACTGATCGCTATCTTATGCCACTTCTTATCATTGATCTGTGAAGACGCATAGAAGACAACATGAGATTTCCTACCCAATGCAAGAACAAACGAGTATACCTAAATCTACACTCAATTCCATGTAGCTCAAGTTAGAAAACAATTTTTGAAAAAATCATAATAAATTTCAAACATGACACATGACATTGGAAACCTAACCATGTAAGAGTCGTCCACTTTTTGTCATTGCAATATCCCGTTATTGATCATAACGCTGACTGAAATCTAAAATAGTACATCTGATACTTCCAAGAATTTACCATAAAAATATAAGACTGAACTTAAGATTGAAGTATCAGTTCATTGGCTTCAGACTTAGAGAAACCTTACATACGTGCAATGCTTCAATAGTTCAAGAAAGACTGATACAACCGGTTTAAATAACTAAAGCCTTGCTAGCCGATACAGACACCGTAGTGCTATAGATAAGAATCGTTGTCTTTTTTGTTGAATATTTTTTGGTACTATAGTTTTAATCCATTTGTCTGTTTTGTTGAAGATTCCGTGCTACTATAGGTAAGAATCTCTGTCTGTCTGTTGAAGATTGCGTCTACTGTAGATCAGAATCGTTGTCTGTTTGTTGAAGATTCCGTGCTACTGTACGTAAGAATCTCTGTCTGTTTGTTGAAGATTGCGTCTACTGTAGATCAGAATCGTTGTCTGTTTGTTGAAGATCCGTGGCACTGTAGGTAAGAATCTCTGTCTGTTTGTTGAAGATTGCGTCTACTGTAGATCAGAATCGTCGTCTGTTTGTTGAAGATCCGTGGCACTGTAGGTAAGAATCTCTGTCTGTTTGTTGAAGATTCCGTACTACTGTAGGTAAGAATCTCTGTCTGTTTGTTGAAGATCCGTGGCACTGTAGGTAAGAATCTCTGTCTGTTTGTTGAAGATTCCGTACTACTGTAGGTAAGAATCTCTGTCTGTTTGTTGAAGATTCCGTACTACTGTAGGTAAGAATCTCTGTCTGTTTGTTGAAGATTCCGTACTACTGTAGGTAAGAATCTCTGTCTGTTTGCTGAAGATTGCGTCAACTGTACATCAGAATCGTCTTTTGTGTTTGTTTGTTTGTTTTTAATTATGCACAAAACTACACAAGGGCTATCTATGCTCTGCCCAACACTGGTATTGAAACCCGGTTTCTAGCGTAGTAAGTCCGCTGACATATCGCTGTGCCACTGGGGGGCCGTCTTTAGTGAGCAATCAAGTTTCATTTACTTTTCAAAACTTAATATTAGAAATACAACTGGATATTTTATGCAATATATGGTTGTAAAAAATGTTAGGATTATAAAATATGACTCTTTCATATCAAACTAATAAACAAATTTTAATTATATTCTCTTACTGTATATTTTTCATATAATTTTTGAAATCTCATACCTTGTATAGACTGATATGAATGAGAAACTGATCCAAATACTGTGCCAAAATCAGATATACTGATTACACAACGTACAAAAACACCATAATCAAATACAGAGTTCCAAGTCATAATTTTGTTCGTTCGTTGAATTTTGCACAAAGCTATACGAGAGGACTATCTGTTCCAAGTCATAAATACTCCAAACATATTCAAGTAATATCATGGTAAATTAGTTGGACATAAATCTAAATAGCATCAAACAAAAATCAATCAAGCAAAAGTCTATGTTTCCCCATCAATTTACTAATTAATTAGTTAAAACCAGTTTGAAGTTATGATGATATTTATACGCAAAATGTACGAAGATGATGATGTAAAACGAAACGTTCTTTACATGTTGCTATCGCAGTAAAAGTTCTGTTCAGTTCGTGGTATTGATTATATTCACTTTGATTAAAAACACCTAGATAACATTTTTAAAAATCGTTAATACTTTATCAAAATTAAAACATAAGTGTACTCCCCGTCACGGATTTAAACCTTGGTCAGCCGGAAGTGAGATGCATGTCCTATCCTCCAATACACGACTAGTTTTTAACTGTGTAACTTTACTAGATGTACTTTATGGTGTAATAGGTATATTTTTGTTTTGTTAATTTGCAGCTTGAAATATGTTTCTAATAAAATATCGAATAGTTTGTTTCTTTGTCGCAAGAATATATCGCAAAGATACACAAAGGTTGGTTATCTACGCATAGCCGTCCCTGATTTGAACTGACAGACTAGAGGGAATTCAGCCAGTGTACAGTACCCACCGCCCCACCTTGTGTTACTCTTGTCTGATGGAATAGTGGGATATAACTATAGCTCGAATGTTCAGAGCGCGTTTTCGTGGCAATATGTTTTGAACGTGAACACTCGGATTCGGAGTCCGGGCACACTACTGATTTACACTCAACTATCTAAAAATGTCTGAACTGAAGCAAAAATAAGTAAGCTGTTACAAAAGTATTAGGTACCGTAGAATATATTTACCTTGAGCTTAAATACGTGCACAAAAGGTGCCAAGTATCTGATATTTGTCTAGAATAATAATATTATTATTATTTCTATGTTGCTTCTGAAACTCTGCGTTTCGGTACACCTAAAGTAGTCATTATTTATTTTGGCTAAAACTTGTTACTCATTCTTGTGCTTCGGTCTGTTCTTCGTTATCTTTGAATTCGCGTGCAAACTGGTAATGCACCAGTCATATTGGAGCTGCTGGCAGCTAAAATACACACACCAAAAGTGAGCACTTTCTTGTTGAAACTGTGTCACGGCCAGCAAAGAAAAACAACGTGTAATGTTCTGATGACATGTTCAACAAATATGAAGGCGGTGACAGTAAGCAATTACTGTACGTTCTTTTTTTGTTGGAAAGATTTAAGTGAGAGAGAAAATATGTGTATACACAACATGTATAAACTGACTTTACAGCTCTGTTAGGGTATCATTAAGAGGATCTGTTACCACCCTATCGGTAGCCTGTTAGGGTATCATTAAGTGGATCTGTTACCACCCTATCGGTAGCCTGTTAGGGTATCATTAAGAGGATCTGTTACCACCCTATCGGTAGCCTGTTAGGGTATCATTAAGAGGATCTGTTACCACCCTATCGGTAGCCTGTTAGGGTATCATTAAGAGGATCTGTTACCACCCTATCGGTAGCCTGTTAGGGTATCATTAAGAGGATCTGTTACCACCCTATCGATAGCCTGTTAGGGTATCATTAATAGAATCTGTTACCACCCTATTGGTAGCCTGTTAGGGTATCATTAAGAGGATCTGTTACCACCCTATCGGTAGCCTTACTTCTCATATTTTCCAGTCATACGTAACTTGCAAAAGCGTAATGGACCATCGAATAGTTTTTGTTGTTTTATGTTTTTTTTTAAAGAAGACTATGAGGTAAATTATTCTCCTCCGAACCATTTCACCGCTTCGCACAGTGTCCGTGTAGATTCTCTCGTTGTGATTCAAAAATACACGAATATTAATGTAAACTTGGTGTTTTTTCACTTGAAGCCTTCAAAGCAAGTTTGCTACGATCAGAACTCCACTTGACTTATCGATGTGTGTATTAATTTACAACTTCTCTATCAGGACGAGAAATATATAAATATATATAGAAGCCTGAGAGCTACCTGTCGAGAATAATCATAAATTAAAATTAGAATATAATTTTAAAATATTCATATTTCTTATTTACTTTTGTCCCCATGAGATGTGTTAGATGCAAGTTTCCTAAAATCGTATTTCCAATATTTGGGCAAAAGATATCCCTCAGTTTTCGATGTTAAATTTCAGTTACTAGCAAGAGACAAACTTATTTGTTTTTTTTAAATGGAAATTTTAAATAATCATGAAAAACAATCGTTCTTAATAAACGTAACATTTTGTGATATAACACACTGTCAAGTTTTTGTACTTTCAAAAATTCATTATTCACGTATCAACGAGGGAAAATCCATTTTACACACAAGTACACAAATAATATTAATAAATGGGAGAATGTAAAGCAAGCATTGAAAGGCAAGACAATAAGAAGAAATAAATAGATGGTTAAAATAACAATATATA
Source organism: Limulus polyphemus (assembly GCF_000517525.1). Lineage (NCBI taxonomy): Eukaryota > Metazoa > Arthropoda > Merostomata > Xiphosura > Limulidae > Limulus > Limulus polyphemus. Next base: position 17,654 of record NW_013672357.1, read on the forward strand.
AAAATAAAGTTTCAGTAGTTTTCAAACGAGAAAACCACAACAACTTTTGTATGTGATCATGTGTGCTAACTTCTTAATCACACTTTTTAAAAAAATTTAAAAGAAGTTGACAAGATAATTGAAAACGAAAGACAAGGAGTTTATCTGAAGATTCAACGGGAAGACATAATCGGGAGTCTATTGAAATACATTTGTTTAGAAGATAAAGCATCAAAAATTATATTAGCATGATAAGTAAAGAATTTGATATATAGGAAAGAGGAAGACCAGAAAAAAATAAAATCTTAAACAAAAGAAAAATATAAAGATATTAAAATAAGAGTGCGTCAAGTTGAGAAACAGTGCGTCAAATTGAGTTACAGAAACGTTAAAAAAAGATTATTAAATTCGTTGATAAGATTTTCAATGAACTGATAAATGGGCAGTTTTTAAATGTATATCAACGTATATCTTTAGAGGATATACGCTAGCCGGATCGAATGAAAATGGAATCCTCCCATCACTTCTCAGATTGTCCATTTGAGATATATCAATTAATCAGAGTAATTTTAATTTTTGGGGGCTAAGAATATTTCTAGATATGCATCTAGATTATACACAGTTCAATACTAATATGTTTATTTTTATCTATATTTACACAATAGACCTACATTAATATCTTGAAATCTGACCGTCTGCAACTCCCTCTGATTATCAACGATGTAAACCTCCAACTGATTTTTCTTCGACTTGACCGTTATTCCAAACTGGGTGTCTCCTCCTAGCCCCTCCATTCGGAGTAAATGCCAAGGTTTTTTTCGAAAATTTCGTTTTCGAAAAGTAGCAATCAAGGAGAATTCTCTTGGCAAGCCGAGAGGGAACAGTGAGCTGAAGAAAAGAAGCTATAATGAAAAATGAACAAAAAGTAAAGTAATCTTTATTAAATCGAACTCTCAGACCAAAAACGGGGGCGTAGAAAGGTCAACAATCAGATTTCACTTTCTTTTTTTTTGGTAAACATTGTATGCCTAATGAATTGTCATCTTTATTCTTTTCTTCTTTATATATTTTTTAGACTTTTATAAGCTGTTTAACTGTAGTTCATCGAATCCACGAAGATAATATTGTATTACACTTTCTTTCCTTTCAAAATAACAAGTCTCCAGGACCGTTTTGTCTTCGCTCTATTCTCAAAAGCAGCCACAAATTAAATTACATACAACCTGTACGTAATGTTAAAATTAATTATAATTTAACTAACACTATAATGAAAATGTTATTATTAGATTATTCTTATAGTAATGTTTATAAAACTAATCTGAAAAGTATTTAACAATAAAAAGAATATGTAAAAAAAAGAGAGAAAATATGCAATAAAAAACACGACCAGATATTAGTTTTTAATATAAATGAGACGACTTTATCTCACGATGAGAAATTCGTATGTTAAAGACAGACTCCGTCTTTGAAAGCTTAAAACCACTACTCACCTCATAGGTAGGCGGAGTTGAATTTTCTTTGGATGTAGACGGTAAGCAATGTGCATGTTGTTGGAGCCTTTTACTTTCCGAATTCCAGAGAAAGTTACCGCAGACCCTTCTAACTTAATGATTTTTATCAAATCGAAGCCTATAAAAACAAACAAAACAATTCTAATTGCTAAAATAATAAATAACACACAACATTAAAATGGCTACACAATAAACAAGAGGGAATCCTCAATAGCCGTGGCACTTGAAATTCTTTTAGGCACGATTAGAGTAAATTAATCTATAAGACCTTTTTCTCCTTTTTATTAGCTATATTTTTTTTTCCGCCAGCAATACGAAGCGTGGGGCGCCCGTATACCCTATTCGATTTTATTACTCATCATGATCTCTACCAGCCTACCCTCAAATCAAAATTATCTTAGGCGGGATCAGAGTAAATTAACCTATGAGACCTTGTGCGCGGTCAAAACGTTAATCGAAAGAGTTTGACCTCTTGAGACCAAAACTGTAATTAGATCTCAAATCGGCCATGAGATGACCGAATTATGAGCTAAAAGTTGGTACTTGGGGAAAAAAGCGGCTAAAAACAGTTTTAACGTTGCATGTTTTTTATTACCTGAACATTATACTCAAGTGCCAAGAAACAATAACTGTAATTGCTAGCAAAAATTATATAGAGTGAAAATTAACATTTTAAAACTGTACGTGAATAATATCAGGATAAAAAAGACACTACGCTAAAACAGCGTATATAAGCTGATATGATAAGTAAAATATTATTATATCCATTACTCTGTTAAGGTTTAAGACAAGATATGCTCAATTTATTTTGAATTGTTTTGAAGAAAAAACGTTTTATTAAGCGCGAGTGATTTTCTGTATACTTGATATGTGAACAGAAGTAACGTTTCGCAGCCCTTTTATTATTGATGTAGATATTCTTATTTGAGAACAATTTTCTTTAACTTACGCTAGAACAGAATACTTGTTTGTTTGTTTTGAATTTCGCGCAAAGCTACACGAGAGCTATCTGCGCTAGCCGTCCCTAATTTGGCAGTGTAAGACTAGAGGGAAGGCAGCTAGTCAACACCACCCTCCGCCAACTCTTGGGCTACTCTTTTACCAACGAATAGTGGGATTGGCCGCAACATTATAACGCCTCACGGCTGAAAGGGCGAGTATATTTGGTGTAACGAGGATTCGAACCCGCGACCCTCAGATTGCGAGTCGAGCACCTTAACCACCTGGCCATGTCGGGCCAAAACAGAATGACAATCGTACCTGAGAAGTTTCTCTCCTTCACCATCATTTCGGGACATACATTGTCGAATCCGTCTTCTGAAAGAATAAAAAACTATATGAAATTCAGATAAATATGTTACTGTAGGTTAATCACGGGTAATAAACTTCAAGAAGATACCTATTAATATAGAATGTTCTAGGCAATGGAAGATGACCCCGTCATAAATTTTGTAATTAAAATCTCTTTTGAAACGTAACTTCTGTAACTATTGCAGTTATATAAAATAGAATAATTAACAAAATTATTAATTTGACGGTCTAGAAATTTGAAAAGCTGATGTGGTTTCAGTCATTGTTTACACGTGTTTGATATAAATTAATTACGTTTTCTATTAAACTGCTAATTTTCAATGAGAAACTCAAACGTAAAGCTAGTTTTTATTCCTCATTGGTATCTGTTCATTGGGTAAAGGTCATTAAACACGGCACTTTTCCTAAACTCTTATTGCTTAAGGATCATTAAACACAGCACTTTTCCTAAACTCTTATTGATTAAGGATCATTAAACACAGCACTTTTCCTAAACTCTTATTGCTTAAGGATCATTAAACACAGCACTTTTCCTAAACTCTTATTGATTAAGGATCATTAAACACAGCACTTTTCCTAAACTCTTATTGATTAAGGATCATTAAACACAGCACTTTTACTGAACTCTTGTTGATTACGGATCATTAAACACAGCACTTTTCCTAAAATATAACATCAAGAATATAGTATTGAATGTTTCGCTGAGAATTTCTGGTAGGACAAAAAATCACGTGTCAATTCTTCTTCGCGAAAGAATTTCTAATACTACACTACATTATGTAATAATAACAATGGAAATAAGAAAAAGTTAAAAACACCTTTAAAAATGATCAGTAAAGCTACTTCATTTATTTGCATTAAAACGATTAATACTGAAGCTGAATAGACTGGGTTATTTCTAATTCACCAGAAAATGATAACAAGTTTGTAACAATATAGTTTAATGAAGACGAATGATACTCGTGAAGATACTGCTATAAAATGTTATGAAAAAAATATACTACTTAACGCAATAAAGTAATCGTATTGGCCATTCCGCTTGCGTTATATTTTACGTGCACTTCCTTATCACTGTAGTTCTAAAGCCAAGAACATAAAAAATTTTTTTTCAGTTAAATGTCACACACTTAACTGGAAGTTTTTAGGCCTTTCTCTGTAAGTATTTCTCATAATTAGTTGAAACTGTATATTATATGATTAAATAATTGCCTTTTCTAGGTCCTTGACCTATAATTACACTCAATACTCAATGATGACGTATAGACAGACACCCTCGTGTGTCAAACCACGAGAAAGTTCACGCATATCTAATGAAGTTTTTATGTCTTTGTTATGAAGGCCTATGCCAAAACAATTTAAAGTACAATGAAACATTATAATATGTTCTAAAAGATTTATCCTCGTCCCAATTATACGCTTGGTAAAAGAACTCAATGCAAAAGCAAATGTGCATAGAAAACGTAGGATTATTCCCAATAATAAACATTCAGAGCACGAATGTTTGTCATACAAACAGGCACAAACACATATATATATATATACATTTCACACGGACACCTACACATTTTAATTTCATTTGGTTTTTTTTGTTTGTTTGTAGTTAAGCACAAAGCTACACAATGGGCTATCTGTGCTCTGTCCGTCGCGGGTATCGAATCCCGATTTCTAGCGTTGTAAGTCCGCAGACATATCGCTGTGCCACTAGGGGCTAATTTCATTGGAAAATAAAGAAACTGAAATGTACATGTAAGTATAGAAAAAAAAACCATTTTAAAAATCCTTGGGAAAAAGTTTACAAAATATTTACAAAAAGAAGAAGAAAAAAAAAGATATAGTTTACCTACATCCAAAGCACTTAGAATAAAAGCGCGATTAAAACTATATAAATTTTTTATTTTGAATGCATTGGTTTATATTCATGAATTTTTTACAAGTCACAAATATTATATTTCTACGTTTAAGCTAGATGTTTCATTGTATATTACGTTTTCGTTTTTAAATTTTTTTCCCGTTTTCCAATATTGTTTCTCTATTTTCCCTATTTGCCATCACTGTTTAGTTTCTCATTAATAGGCCCGGCATGGCCAGGTGGTTAGGGCGCTCGACTCGCAATCTGAGGGTC
>NW_013672357.1:23537-34188 GCF_000517525.1 Limulus polyphemus
TGCTAAATTAGGGACGGCTAGCGCAGATAGCCCTCGTGTAGCTTTGCACGAAATTCAAAACAAACAAACTCATTAATAGAAAACAATGTTATCGGCTGTAGTTCTACTAGATTAATAAAAACATATACATAGATAGTCGCAGATTTCAAATAATAGTAAAGTTTCACTTTTTAGTCCCAATTGACCTTATATGTTACTACTAGCATTAAATTGTTGTCAATACCAAATCGTCTCCCCTCCCTGTTTCAGATCCCTAATTAAAAGACCACCTGCTATCAAAACTTGTCAAAAGGGTCATCATGAAGTATACGTCCCCCCCCCCTCCTGTGAAGTTTGCAGACTTACAATGCTAAATCCCGAAATTCGATTACCCACAGTGGACAGAGCAGATGTCTCAATGTGGCCTTGCGCCTAAACAACGAAATATGCTTAATCATGACGTTCGTATAGGGAACAAAGATGACAAAGAACCACTTATCGTAAAATAAATAGTGACAAGCGTTTAACGTCAAGTCCTGCCTATTTCAGAACCCCCCAGATGCTGCTTAACTAATTTCTTAAAATTAACTTACCAGCTAAACTTGTTACTGTACATTTTTGATGTATAACTAAGACTCGGAGGCTAAATAACTACTCATTTTCCACTCCTACATAAACTTCCTCGAATTATGGGTATGTCCAACCTGTCAATCTTATTTATTAATGACAAGATTAGTATAACTGGGTTTTAGTTCCTGCCAGCGATGGGCAGATGATGTTAAAAGGACAGAGGCTCATTGACAAAAAAAGGGCGATTTTCAAGCATCGTAAAGCAAGACCTTTTTTTGGAGGAAGGAAGTGTTAAAGGAAATTATGGGGACTGCGGGTTGCCTCTTGTACACATAGAGACAAAATCCATAGGAAACAAACAGATCCTCTTTTATTCTTATTCAGTCATAGTGTTATATATCTTATATAAGTTTAGTCTTATTGAAATCTAAAACTAAACGGTGAATTATTGTGTATTAATACTTAATAGCATATCATAACCAGTATTATTTACTGTAAATACCTACAAATCCCTGTGTGCCATTCAATTTAAAGCTGAAATCTTTTTATTTTTTTCCTCTAATAACTCGTATCAAGCAAGATGTGGAATCAAATGTGTCTTTTAGTAGTTAAGGACGATTTATATGACTGAGAAAAAGGGCACTTTGGGGGCATAAGAGCAAAAAGGCAAGAGCTTGAGCACATTCACCCCACCCTCCTGTGCTATATCACTTGTTCCTGCATCATATCAGTTTAGAACCTAAAAATCTGAATGGATATGCTTGTGGAAGTTCACAATGTTTAAAGCTAATATATATATATATATATGGTAAGAACAAGTAGAAGGAAGGATAAATAAAAGAGAGCGTTTAGTTATGCAAGGTTTTAAAAGTGAGATTTTAGTTAGGCATATAAACCGCATAGATGCTGTGCAACTAGCTTGTTATTTTAGTGTGATTTCGCTTAGTACAAAATACTTAAATGACAGCAGTCACAGTCTTACGTTTTCTCAAACAGACCTAATTTTGTCCTCTTTTTTTGCCATTTTCCAGGTGAACAAAATGATTTTAAAGAAATATTTTTGTCGCTCCATAGCTACACTGGACATCAATGTTGTTATGGTATGTCTCTTCTTTTTTTTTTTTTCATCAACCCTGTAAGGTTTAATCATTAATTTCTCACATCGGTAGCTGGATAACGTTTTTATTAAGGTTGCTAACATACCAAACATATTGAGCCCACAGACTAGAAACTAAATCCAAATCACATCCTTAACGCCCCTTGTTTCTATAACAATTGTAAACACAAGGACCAACAGTAACTTACTTAGCACACGACTAATAATTCATAATTACTCACTTGTAAAAGAAAAGTGTAGGAGATGAATGATGATGAAGATCAGTATCTTTATTGGGTACGTAAAAGGCCAAACCCTGAAAATAAAGAAGAAGAAAAAAACGCAAGTTATATGAACAAAGAGATAAACTATTTAAAACTAAGCAATTGTAGAGATATAAAGTTTTATTGCTGGAACTATACAACCTTTATCATTCCGGTCAACCAGTTAGATGTGGTAAAGGGTGTCACTATGTAAAATTTAATATGTGTATTTGAGGAAGGATTGTTTTTATACTGTATTATTTTGCTATAATCGTTTTCTTTGGATTTACTCACGCATAAAAAGTGCTTTATAAACTCAATTTTTATATAAGTTTACAGGAAAACTGTACTTCAAGATATCCAACTATATCTAAAACCTTACTGGTTTGAAAGTTATAATATAAAACAAAATTAATCCAATAATAAAGCCCGTGCCATATCCGGCTGTGAACTTCGAATTTTCGAGTACTATCAGAGCCTGATAATTGTGAGAAATGCCGTGTAGTAAGTAAACCTACATATTTTTCCAATAGCTCATGGAACGCACTTCGTGCAAGAAGAAACCGAGGTTTATCTGTTCTTCAATTAAGCATGAAGTGAGGTCATGTTCATGGTAAGGTTGTTGTCCTATTCCAGGAATGGGCTGAATGAACCATACGATTTTCATCTGCAGTTGTCACATTCCGACATCAGCACGTGATACCGTACCACAGTCATACATATGTGACGTTAAGCAGTTTTCAGTTAAATTTGTGATTAACATAGTGTTCATTCACTTATAAACATACATATATTCATTTGTCATTCATCGTTTTTTTAAAGTCACAAGTTACGTGTTATAACATGATTTATCAACATATACTAATGATATCAACACGGTGTACCCCACTGGGAAGGTTCAACGTTAAGTTTACGACAACGTCAAATGACATAGCTCACAGTCCATATACTGGCATATCTCGTCTACCGGTGGCTCAGCAGTAAGCTTAAGGCTTATAACGCTAAACTCGGGATTCGATACTCGAAGCGGGCACAGTGTAGATAACACCTTTGTGCAGTTTCGTGTTTCGTTAACTGACCTGACATATCCTCCTCTTTCTATTGTCCAGTCATCATCAAAGTATGCGAAACAGTGCTGTCATCTGGCGTATCTAAATTTTCAACTCGACAAAAAGCTTTTCTCCACACAAATTAATACAGGACACCAATTGCGAGACAACAATGTTTTCAACATAACAGCTGAATCCCTTCCCACACTGACGTAATAACATTACTTACATCAATGAACATAGTTACAACAGACGTAGAGGCACTAAAACAAGTCAGGATACAGAAATGTTTTGAAAACTCTGAAACTGAAAAACTGAAAAATCAAACAAAATTTTTTTCCTATGACAAATCATCCAAAAATCTCACTCGTACTAGTAAAACAAACATACTAAATTACACCTTGGTTCGTTCTTAACGTAATTTTACCCAACTTTGCGAATTTATTTCCAAACACTTCGAAATATGCTATAAATCGTTACACCTTATATGTGAAAATGAATAAATCTTGGCTCAGTAGACTTCTCTTAAGTGTTGACAGTAAACAGCGTATGGCAACGGCATATAACCCAAACTTGCAGTTCGTCATCAAGACCACTAGTGAACCCAACCAACAATGTGCTAAACCTCATGTGTGATAGTACAAAATGTGATTTGTTGTTGAACTCTTCTAAACTTAACCCGACCCAAACCTGTTAGCCGTAGTGGTCTCTTACAAAATATGCACTTTTATATGTGCGTTTAGTTTTCAAATACTTTCCAAAATCATTCGTTATCCTCAGTGTAATGGTATTGTCAACCAGAGTCCATAACATATGGTATAATCAAGACTTTTGATTACGCTGGGAATCTATAAGTATACAACTTTGACAGCCCATAACGTAGGGCAAAGAGCTGTACCATTATAAATTCAAGACAGTTTATGCCTTAGACCAAAGAGCTTTGATAGTACATGTCTGGATATGGCAGAATCCTAGTAGTCTGGGGTGGGATGTCTGAATAATATGATCCATTATTGAAAGTATCATGGAGAGATATATATAAAGAATACTATATATATATATAGAACACTCCATGAATTAAGATGTGAGGCTTTAATTACGGATATATATATTAATGTCTTGGGTGGGGAGCTATAACTATGGAGATATATAGAGTAGTTCGTATTTTGTGTGTGAAGATGTATGTATGGGTATACAGAGAGTAGTACTACCTTGTGTGTGAAGCTATAACTATGGAGATATATAGAGTAGTTCGTATGTTGTGTGTGAAGATGTATGTATGGGTATATAGAGAGTAGTACTATCTTGTGTGTGAAGCTATAACTATGGAGATATATAGAGTAGTTCGTATGTTGTGTGTGAAGATGTATGTATGGGTATATAGAGAGTAGTACTATCTTGTGTGTGAAGCTATAACTATGGATATATATATAGAGAGTAGTACTATCTTGTGTGTGAAGCTGTAACTATGGATATATATATAGAGAGTAGTTCGTATGTTGTGTGTGAAGATGTATGTATGGGTATATAGAGAGTAGTACTATCTTGTGTGTGAAGCTGTAATTATGGATATAGAGAGTAATCCGTCTTTTTGTCATGGAACTTTAACTGTAAATATATAAAAAGTTCATGACTTAGGATATGTAGCAATAAATATGGATATATATATATATATATATAGAGAGAGAGAGAGTAGTACTTAGTTCTATTCTTGGATGTGGAGCTAAAAACAATATTTCCAGTCGATTAATACCAGTAATCCTAGCCTGGGTTATATATAACCGATTAATACCAGTAATCCTAGCCTGTGTTATATATATAACCGATTAATACCAGTAATCCTAGCCTGTGTTATATATATAACCGATTAATACCAGTAATCCTACCCTGTGTTATATATATAACCGATTAATACCAGTAATCCTAGCCTGGGTTATATATAACCGATTAATACCAGTAATCCTAGCCTGGGTTATATATAACCGATTAATACCAGTAATCCTAGCCTGGGTTATATATAACCGATTAATACCAGTAATCCTAGCCTGGGTTATATATAACCGATTAATACCAGTAATCCTAGCCTGGGTTATATATATAAAACTGATTAATACCAGTAATCCTAGCCTGGGTTATATATATAAAACTGATTAATACCAGTAATCCTAGCCTTGGTTAAAGACAACTGACTAATACAGTAATCCACCTTATCTTGAATTACATGTGGCTGAGTAATACTAGTAATCATATCTTGGGTTATATATAACCGAGTAATAGCAGTATTCCTATATTGGTTTAAGGACAGTCGAGTAATACCAGTTATCATATACTGAGTTATATATACCCGAGTAATAGGAGTAATGTAGCCTCGGCTTTTAAGAAAATTGATTAGTACCAGTAACCCATTTTGGACCACACACACACACACAGTTGGATAATAAAGAACATTCCTTTCAGATAGTAATATTACAACTAAACTAAATTATGGGAATCATCCCTTAACAGTTCACTGAAAAGCCGCATAGAAAAATTTAGTTTAGCTTTAACTTTCTAGCAACCTGTTTCCGCTCATGTCTTACTTTCAGCCATTTTATGAAAAAAGAAAAAGAAAAAAATGGGGGCATGAGGTTGATTACGATCGTTGGTTACAGTATATCTGGGTTCACAGACACATATGTATAAACAATTATTAGATTATTAAAAGAGCTACATGAGTTATCACATTTTTTTAATACGGGTGGTAAGTGTTAATGATATACAAAACACCCATTAAGTCATATGAATAACTAGCATTGTATACGCTTTAAGCTTTTAATAAAGCAATGTACGATAACAGTGAATTAGAAAGGAAAACATAAGTGCCAAATTGAATGTTCTGGAAGATTGCAATGACTAGTAAATTAAATTTGTAAATAATGTACTATATTTAAATCTTTCTAACCGTAATTAGCGTCATCACAGTCAAGCGTTGGGAAATTTAATATGTACGAACCACTTAAGCAAAGTACAGATTAAGCACCCGATTTGTGGACTATGATAAATAGCCCTCTACACGTCAAGACCTACATGTCGTGTGACTTAGTGTAACCATTCAGACATTTGGTGTGTTTTTTTTCCACATAAACAGGCCTTGTATTATTTCTTGTTCTGGTACATATTATTACATCTTTTTATTTATTTGTCTTGAAAAACTAAAACTGGTAAACTGTGTTCATCAAGTCCATGCATGTAAACTAGGCACCATTTTGAAGCATGTTAATTTGTTGGTAATGTGGGATATTACAAAAGTCAGTATGACATACTAAGGCAACAATGAAAAGAATCAACACTGATTTAAAACGGTGGTTCTCAAACGTTTTCGTCCACTGACCACTTCGTTGGAATAAAAGCCCCCTCGGACCACCTGTTGCGCGTCAGTGACTTGCATTTTGGAACAGCTAGCGAACCACTTGGAGGACCATCTCGCACCATTTTATTACAAGGCGTTGTATAAATTTTTAACTTTTTATCCTGACACTGGCCGTGATAGATTATGTGCTTAACCTCCTGTTGTACAGGGAAGCATTATTTTTATTAACCTACTGTTGTACAGGGAAGCATTATTTTTATTAACCTACTTCTTTTATATTTTTATATTGAACGATTTCTTGGGGTTTCAGCTGAGAATACGTTATGTTAATAGGTACACATTGAGTACACAGATTCCAGTGGTTTTGTAACTTTTAACCATCTGCCTAACAACCAGAGTCGTGGTTTCGAATCTCGCTCGGTTGTTTGTTTTCATTTCGTTAGTGTACAGATAGTTTCTGTCTCTGCTAAAGGCATGTAATAACCCGTTCGCATTAAATTGATTTTACTTTTAGTTTCACATATATTTCAATATTGGTTTAATTATTTATGGAAAAGCTACTAAAGCTATCTGCTGCCGTATTCATTTTAAAGTTGTGGACCACATGAAAGGCAACACACACCGCCAATTCTTGGGTTACTCTTAACCAACGAGAAGTGGAATTGTTCGTCACGCTATAACGTCCCCACGGTTGAAAGGGTGAGCACGTTTTAATCCTGCGAACTCCAGATTGCGAATTGAGCACCATAGACACAAGGCCTTGTCAGGCCTTATCAAAACTGGAATGAAACATTTTGAATAAAGTTACTAATATCAAAGCTGTGGCTGTAGATATTTTGTCCAGAATTTGACTTATAAACCTATACAATGGTTTTTCCTTTCGGATTGGCTTGGCATAGCCTCGTGATTAGGGCGTTCGACTCGTAATCTGTTAATTGTGGGTTCGAATCCCATTATTGAATATGTTCGCTCTTATAATGTACAGTTAATCTTATTATTTGATTCGAGTAACCCAAAATTTGGCGATATGTGGTGTTGAAAAACTGATTTCCCTCTTGGCTATCACTTCTAAATTAGGGACAGCTAGCGGATAGCTCACGAGTAGCTTTGTGAGAAATTCAACAACAACAAAAAAAAGAGCAACAAATAAACACAATTCTCACATTAAAAGCCCAAAAAACGCACAATGAAGAAAACGATTTAAGATCAACAAAACAAAATCACCTAAATTTCAGTTTATGAAAATGAAACAAAATACACGTAGGTAATCCATGACCAAAATTACTTTTCAAATATTAATGAAATAGAAGAATACACGTGAAGTAAAATGATTAAAGCAACTTTAATATATCCTTGTTATGTGATAGCTGAGGCTTTACAGGTCGAGTTTTTAATATCTTTGAAACTTAGTGTTTGTAATTAACTCTTCCTTCACGAATCTTGAAGCGAAATCTGAAGTTTAGTTTATATATTAACTCTCGTCTTCCGAACTGTTGGGGTTAAACATTTAATTTCTCTCCCTCATCGCACATAAACGGTAACATTAGCTGAGTGATTGACTTTTGCAAATAATCAAAGGAACGCCACATGTCAATGTCGTTTCAGCACACTTGTTGGTATAATTGATAACACAAAGAAATTTATGACCTAATAATCAAAAGTTGAGTTTAGTGAAACAAGATTATGTATCTATAGACACACGTGTGAGTGTGTAAAAAAGATAGATGCATTGATGTTAATTTTTATTTATTGTGCTACTTTAAGAGTGATTCATCGTGTTATGAGAACTCTCCTAATATGAACATTATACATATTCAGATAAAATAAAAACGCATTTATTTTTTTTTTTGCTTATAGAAATTAGAAGGAAATAATATTCATTATATATTTGTTGAATATATTTTCCGAAATAATTTTAGTATTTTTCCGTATTCGTTCCTTAACCCGAAACGTTTCTTGCATGGCCTTTAAGAAATACGGAGAAACCCTTACTAAATTACTAAAGCATTAAGCCCAGTTTAGTGTGGCTAATTGGGTGTTCACCTATAGCCACTAATTTATCCTTGTAAGAATCTATATTAAAGTCGTGTGAGTCATTTTACGTACTCTGATGAGTGGTCTTAGTTAAGTCTAATTAGCCAGAGTGAGTTATCTTACACACTGCTGAATGGTCTTGGGTAAGTCTAACTAGAAAACATGAGTCATCAAACATACTGCTGAGAGTTCTTAGTTCAGTCTAACTAGAAAACGTGAGTCATCTAATACACTCTGCCGAATGGTCTTAGTTAAGTCTAATTAGCCAGAGTGAGTTATCTTACACACTGCTGAATGGTCTTGGGTAAGTCTAACTAGAAAACATGAGTCATCAAACATACTGCTGAGAGTTCTTAGTTCAGTCTAACTAGTCACAGTGGGCCATCTTACACACTAATGAGTGTTCTTAGTTCATCCTAACTAGAAAGCGTGATTTCTCTTAGAAAAGGCCCGCATGGCCAGATGGTTAGGGCGCTGGACTCGAAATCTGAGGGTCGCGGGCTGGAATTCCCGTCCCACCAAATGTGCTCATCCTTTCAGCCGTGGGGACGTTATAATGTGGCGGTCAATCCCACTATTCGTTGGTAAAAGAGTAGCCCAAAAGTTGGCGGTGGGTGTTGATGACTAGCTGCCTTCCCTCTAGTCTTTCACAGCTAAATTAGGTATGGTCAGCGCAGATAACCCTCGTGTAGCTTTGCACGAAATTTACAATAAACCAAACAAACTCTCATTTAAGTCTAACTAGAAAGCGAGAGTAATCTAACACACTCTGCTGGATGGTCTTAGTTAAATCCATTCAGTAATACTCCATTACTCCAATACTCCCAATGATCTCTTTTATCATATTCATCTCTAGGTCATGGCCGGCACCAATTATTATTGTTTGTTTTTTGGGTAAATGAAACAAAAGGGTTTGCTTTCTTTTAAAGTTATAGTGTTGTATACAAAAACAAAGAATATATATGGGTCATATTAATTACCATAAAGTACCACAAGTTACCATAAATTAAACAATAAACTAAATAAATAAGACAGAAAACAAATATATATTATGGGAACTTTATTGCGTTGCAGTGAAGTCCTTTATATTTAATAAACTTTTTAAAATGAGAAGAAGAAGAAAAGGTAACTTTTACTTATGCTTTATTCATATATACACTACGGATAACACAGGCCTGCGAATTTAAACTTCATAGAAGTTGTTTTGGTTTTAGTAACGGATTTTCCATAATTCAGCTACGCAGATTTCGAAAACAATATTTTTTTTTCTATCGTGTAAGGATTTTTTACAAATCGGGAGTAAAAACCTCTTACTTAGACTAACTTATTATTTCATTTACCACAGTGAAAATATTTGTATTATTATGTCTGTTAACAAAAATACAAACAAACTGAAGAAAAGGGAAGAACATTGATGTCAAAGGAATATGCATCCTCATTCATCCTGACTTTTTTCGTGAAATTTACGTCTTTTAGTCTCAAAACTACGTGTTGTGTTCTTTTCTTTATGTATTGCGTCTAGAGCAGTAATCAGTCTTCCCTGATACCTCCTCTCCATTCCCCTGATGTCTTGATCAAACCTTTCCCCTTGTTCTTGAATGACAACACCGAGATTTTCAGGGAAATAGTCAATATGTGAGTATAAGAAAAGAACTTTCAAGCTCTTATAACAACCCAACTCTTTGAATTTATCGAGCACGTTATTGACAATATTTTTGTAATTTGGGACCTAGTTGTTTCCTAAAAATTTGTTAATAATATCTTTAAAGGCAATCCACGCTTCTTTTTCAACTTTCAACATTGTCCTTTCAAACTGTTCATCAAAAGTCACTTTCCTAATCTGAGGCCCAACAAAAATCCCTTCTTTAAGTTTAGCTTCTGAAAGAGCTGGAAATTGCCCACATAGATACATGAAACAGTCACCATCTTTGTCTACAGCCTTTAAAAACTGCTTCATCAAACTCAGTTTTATGTGAAGTGGAGGTAATAAGAGTTTCTTTGTTTCAACCAAACTTTCACATCCAATGTTTTTCGAACCTGGTATCAGGCTGACTGCGTGGCCATTGCTTCTTTATCCAGTACTGATTTCGTGCTCTGCTGTCCAATTCACATAAAAATCATGGAAACTTTGTATACCCGGATTGTTGACCCAACAACACACAAAGGAAATTTTAAGTCTCCACGAAGTAGCCAACCATGTTCTTTGTATTTGACCTTATTAAGAAGAAGTTCGAGATTTTCGTACGTTTCCTTCAAATTAACAATAGGAACAAATGCATATATGTTACCATTGTGAAGGAGAACACCTTTT
>NW_013672357.1:35073-45717 GCF_000517525.1 Limulus polyphemus
TTGGTTCATAGACTGCAGCTCCTAGCATTGGTATTAATTCAGCAATATTGTTGCAATAAACCAGTGAACCTTCTTGCAAAAACGTACGGTACAAGCTCTTTCTCACGATTTCTGTACCAGTAAAATGATGTCCCTGGAGAAAGTAAGTTCTTAGCCTGAAGTCTGGACCCCAAAATCTCTGAAGAATCCTTTGGAAGGTTCATTAGGTTCACCTTGTGTGAAAATTTGTGGTTTACCAAAAGTTTCCGGTTGAAAACAATCCTTATCATAATTTCTATTGACATCAGATTCAGAATCAGATGAAACTGTATCAGTAATCTCCGGTGGAGTAGGTACAGGTACATCAGGTCCACGAGCAACAGATCTTATAGTAGATTGATGGTTCGGATAAGAAGTTTCCTTTTTATTTCGAGTGTTGTAGCCTTGCACGTTACATGAGTAAAAATAGCCGTCATCTCCGTGGTTTAGACTCACGCCAGACCATTGGGATTCCAAAAGGCAAAGAGTTTTTCTTACCTTTATTCCATTGTCTCAACTCTTCGACACAAACGGGGCAAACTTTGTGCGGAACGCATGATTTGTCTTGGTCCCCAAGTTTTATTCCAAAATACATGTAATATCCTTTATTGACGAATTCTATAATGTTTTGCCTTTGTTTCTTTACAATACATTTACCACAAATATAACAGAATATCTTTGGGTAATTTACACAACCTCTTGTTGCCATAGCGACGAATAAATAATATTGAAAAGAAAAAATAATAATGTCAAAGTGCACATACAAACAAATACTATCCAGAAATGACGCGTCATGCAGCCTGTTAACCGTTTATATACTAGCGGTATGTTTCTCGTGTGTTCTAGAACGATCGATATGACTCTCAGGTCACAATTGGTCTAGAGAAATCTATAGCCAGTGGTTGTCGCCATTTTAAGCATAATAAAATGTGTCCCGATTTCAATGCGAAAAATCTGTACATGATGGAGAAAAATGTATATAATTTTCGGATTCAGCGTACATGAAGTACTGTAGAATATGTAAAAAAAATTCAAGGCAATAAAAACATCGCAGGCCTGTGTAACTGAAATAAATATATTAATAAACTTATTGGATAACGAGAAACAGTAGCAAAAGGCTTAACAAACGATACTGTGATGAGCTGATAAAGCAACTTAATCCATTTTGATGGTTTCTCCAAATGAAATTAAAATGTTTTTTTTTGTTTTTTGAAGTTAAGCACAAAGCTACACAATGGGCTATCTGTGCTCTGCCCACCACGGGTATCGAAACCCGGATTCTAACGTTGTAAGTCCGCAGACATACCGCTGAGCTACTGGGGGGCATTGAAATGTAGTTGTGATTGAGAATACTTGACCTTATTGTGTGTAACTGTGGTACTTTGTGGCAAATAATAAGATCGAGAATTATCTACACAGAATTATCTTTTACTAGTTACTAGCCACTAATTTTGTTTGTGTGTGTATGTCAAAATATCGCGCAGAGCTACATAACGATTTATAATTTTGAACCGACAAACTACGGGGAAGGCAGCCAGTAAACAGCTCTCACCAACAACTTTTCGGCTACTCTTCTCTAGTTGAAGAGTAACCTTTCACTGTCATTCTTATAGCACCTACGGCTCAAAGTGCGGAGCGTGTTTTAGCGGCAACATGTAATAAATTATGAATCCTCAGATTCACAGCATGGGCACACTAGCTAGTTCCGAATATAGTTTGTATCACTGCTGAATTAAATTTTATTTGTTTTCTTGCATTTTAAGAGTGGTTAAACTGAAGATAATAAAAACAGGACAGATAATATAAATGTTATACGTTTTTTCTCAATAATTAAAAGAGACACAACATACGGTATTGTGGGGAACAAAACTGTAATATTGGCTCAACCAAAAGGTATTATAGCCAATAATATTTGTGAATCCTTTGGGAATAATTGAATATATATATATATATAAAGATCACGTATTATTAAATATAGATGAAGATCCGGCGAATATCTATACCAAAATGTGGAGTGACCTTCTCTAAAAAGTTCACGCGGGAATTGTCATAGGTCATATGGACTATTTAACGAACAAAACAAAAGTATAAATAAGACACGATTATGTCTTGCAACTCACTCCTGAAGATGACGTTGCAACGTCGAAACACGAAGAATCAATTTTCTAGTGGTTATAGATTGGCTTGAATTAAAATATTTTTAACTGTGTACCTATTTTAACGTTGTGTGTTATTTATTATTTTAAAAGACATGCTAGTGAAAGGCGTTTTGGACGAAAACACTAAAATTGATTTACTTGATGGCCTGTTTGATTTGTGTGTTTCGTGCGAAGTACCTGCGTTGTACGCATAGCAGGGTTCGAACCTCGAATTTCACCGCTAGAAGCCCTCAAGCTTACCGCTAATTCATGGGGAAGCTTTACCTTTTAAATTATACAGCTTTATTTGCAATTCAAAAGATGTTCGTTAGTTTAGACATCTACTTTCTACGAAATATATATATATATATATACATTACAAAGGCTTAAGTTCTTATATTTTACATCTAATAGTGTCTTTAATACGAAATAATATTTCAAAGCACGCTTTTGATTTGAGTGATTCTTGTGAAACTCACACTTAAAAACAATATTGGGTCTTGATTTTTAGTTGAATAGGCCGTAACTGCATGTGATTACCCTGGCCCTTAATCTATCCTATAACTTCTTGTTTGTCTCGATTCCCACCAGGGTGTTTCCAGCCGAGAGACTTTATTACTACAACTGAATGATAAACTTAGGCCCCCAGATGTCACTGAACCACTAATAGAAAAGTGTAAATAAACAGAGAGATATAAAATACGTTAGACAAACACAAAGTTATTTGTTGATAAAGAAATAAAAAGTGCAGGCTTGGTCTACAGCTGTAATTGTTACTATGTGTTAATACTTTAAAACCTGAGTAAACATTTCATCAAAAGTTTTGGCCCCCAACAACACGATTTTAACACCAGCTTTATACGTGAATTCACATGTGCGTATACGTTTATTTACGATTACAGACCAGAAATACTGTATACAAGAGTGCATGAATCATTAACCCAGAAGTACGTAAAACAAATGATGCCATATACGGTGGACCACAACTGCATCCTAAAGTGACAAATTTATATATATGTCTACAAGACTGAATCCTACTAATACAGAATCATAGTTGTAACAAATGATATAGAAAACACTGTAACTGTACTGTGCACAGTTACGACAACATGATTTCAAAATATTTAATTTGATGAGTTGGTGGAAACAGATAAAGAGAATACAACCACAAATACCATATAATATGATTTCTTGTTTTTTTATAAACAATAAAGTTGTTTCAGCTCCTTGTTTGTTCTTCTTATTTTTACAAGGTTCAAGACTCTCATATAGATAATGATCCACAAATCAGTCGAAAGGAAAAAAACCTTTGTTTTTGTGTTTTTGCAATTCGAACATTTACGTTTCGAGGCTAATCAGAAAATAGCATTTTTCAGTTCAACACTTTCGGTTTCAAACGTGTTTGACCGCGATTGATAAACCACCAGTCTTTTCCGTTAATTGTTTATAAGTGTAACACTTAGGTTTCATGATTGTTGAATGGTTATTTACAAGACAAATAATACCTGCTGTTCATATGGATGTTTAATATTTTACAAGACAAATAATACCTGCTGTTCATATGGATGTTTAATATTTTACAATACAAATAATACCTGCTGTTCATATGGGTGTTTAATATTTTACAATACAAATAATACCTGCTGTTCATATGGATGTTTAATATTTTACAATACAAATAATACCTGCTGTTCATATGGATGTTTAATATTATGGAATTCAAGTTTCCCGGATTCTTGAAAGTAAAACAACCTTACAATTTATCTTGAACTATCCAGTTTTTACATTATAACTTCATTAGAGTGTGTGTGTGTATATGTGCGTATTTTTAGAACAAAGCCACGTTAGGCTATCTGCTGTCGCAGGGTATCGAACCCCCGATTTTAGTGTTGAAAGTCCGTAGACATAACCCTGTCTCACCGGGGGACCTTCATCAAAGATATGAACTGTACCTAAATCCATTCTCGTTTTTTAAAAAATATGAATTGGAATATATACACATATACATATATATGTATATGTTTTGCGTGTTTGCACACACAAATACACACACACATATATATACACACACACAGACACACATATTTTAAAAATCTGAACGGCACTTCATGCAAACGTGGACTAAGTACCAGTTCAGAGACCTATAGGGTTTAAATGTAGCTTTCCCCAATTTTTAAATACTGCTCAGAGGGAAAGCAACCAGCCAGCAGAATTCTCTTCCACAAGGACTTTTTTTTTTCGACCCTTTGAATTGTAAAACGGAATTGACGGTCTTTTTTTTTTATAACGTGCCTACAGTTTAAACTGTGGAGCATGTTCAGCAGGATCGTGTCTTGGACTTTGGACCTTCTTCATCTTTAATACGCTAATCAGTAGACTACGCCCGGACCTAACTAAACAACAACTCCTTGCAAATTTGGAACATATAGCACTGTAACTACGTGTCGGAAACTGAAAATGCACACAGCAACATGATATTGTGATTTGATTTGGTTTGGATATTTACGCAAAACTACATAAGGGCTAACTGAGCTAGTTGTGCCTAATTTTACCTGAGAGACTAGCTTGAAAAGGCAGCTAATCAACAACACCCACCGTTAAATCTTGGGCTACGATCCCAACGATCCCAAAACGCGGAACGTGATTTTGCAGTAACGGTGAGAACCACAGACTCTCGGACACACAGCCCAACACGTTAGCCATCAGACCACGCTCGGCCCGACGTCGTTGGGAAATCTATTTGTTAAAACAAAATGTATTCCATCAGTTTCCGATACCGGACACCACCTGCGTAGATATTTTTAGGTTTATTAATTGTTATTAATTCACCGAAACGTCGATTAAAAAGAAAAAAGAAATAAAGAAAGCTCTCATGGAATGTACAATACTCAATTAATAAACAGAAATGCAATGACTGTGACGCAAAAAAATATGAAAAACAAAAACTAGGGTTCAAGCTACGGAGCAAGAATGCTAGAAAGAAGCCCAGAAGGAGAAACATCTCAGAGCGTAGAATCCATTACACAGAGTGGAGATGAAGTATCTATCAGATTTAATCTTTATTCGCTAGCCCCTCACGTGAAGTAAAATAAGAATCTGAAAAGTAGGTGGATATATAGGGACGTAAACATAATGTTCCTCATCTAAAAGCTACCATTCACAACCTGCAACCTGTCGTGAGGGGGGGGGGGCATTCGTAATTAATAAACTTGTTCAAGAGATCGCTCTGTCAAACAATCTTTACACTGATTATCTGACGTATGGCGTTAATATGATCAGAAGAAAGGCATCTAGTGAATAGCATCTACCACCCACGCTAAGGACTTTACTGTCACTCTTATAACTCACCCACAGCTTAAACTGGGAGGGGCGTATTTTATGGTATTGCAAGGATTAGAGCCCAGTGCTCTACCACAGGGTCAATCCTCGTCCTAAGGTTGTAAGTGAGTGCCATTAATTCCACAGTTTGGGTACACTTACATAGCCCGATTCTTATCCATAACAGTCAGTTGGTGGAAGCCAAAGTGTTAGAAAGAAAACACAAATTATTAAATATAAGTAACTCTCTACCTATTTATCTCTCTTTAAACATTTGTACCAGCTTCTATTATTTCTTTATACAAAAGTTCTCCTGGTGGAGAGTAATTAAAATCAAATCTATAGTTAGCTGTTTCTACGCGTAAAAACAAAATCGTTTGTTATAAATTTTGCGCAAAGCTACACGAGCTCTATCTGCGCTAGCCGTCCCTAATTTAGCAGTGTAAGAATAGAGGGAAGGCAGCTAGTCACTACCACCCACCGACAACTCTTGGGCTACTCTTTTACCAACGAATAGTGGGATTGACCGTCACATTATAACGCCCCCACGGCTGAAAGGGCGAGCATGTTTAGTTTGACGGGGATTCGAACCCGCGACCTGCAGATTGCGAGTCGAGCGCCCTAACCACCCGGATATGCTGGGCCTAACAAAATCGCGATGTGAACATGTAAACACTTTTAGTTCAAACTTTTTTCTTAAAATTCGAGTGCATTTTTTTCAAGTTTACCTAAAAATTGTACATTTTTCACATTTTTTTATCAAACCATATGAGAAAGCTTTCTAGCTAAGAAGTCAAAAATTCAAAATAATTTTAAAAGTTTAATTTTGATAAATTCTAATCAGTGAAAAACGTAATTTCAAAACAGCGTTTTTTCTTGTATTTTTTAAATCGTTTTTTGTGTTTAGTGATAACATGTTTTCTTTATTATGGAAAAAAATCTACGTCAATATTTCCATGTAACTTATTAAAAATAACAAGCAAGTTAAATAATTTTGTTTGTTTATATTCCATATACAGTCATTTAAATGGTTGCATCGTTAGTTATGAAGAATATAGCAAATTTAGGGGATCTCATGTTTTATACATTTATGCATATATTATTTCTCTTGCATATTCTAGCCTGTAACCATAAATAAATGTATACACACGTGTGAGTTCACGCAGAGAGCTGGTGTTAAAATCGTGCTGTTGGGGGCCAAAACTTTTGATGAAATGTTTACTTAGATTTTAAAGTATTAACCCAGAGTAACATTTACAGCTGTAGACCAAGCCTGTACTTTTTATTTCTGTATCAACATATAACTCTCTGTTTATTTGAGCAACTTTGCACGAAATTCTGAAATAAACATAAAATATACTCAACTACACTACACGTTTTCACTAACAGAATTTTCTTTTTTAGGTTACTTATAACAGAGACCTAAAATAAATTATCTGCACTGCTTTGTTAGGAAGAATCCTAAGTCTTATTTGATTTCATTTTTAAAAATCTAACAACCATTTACCTAAAATAATACAAGCTGCAGTGGGCTGGGCGCGGGGCTTGCATGATAGACTGCGGGTCAAAAAGTCCGAAGCTCGAATCGTGATAACATTTTAAACACTCCCTCACTTTCAGCGTTCGGAACGTTATGACATACATTTGCGGCAGATTCTGTTGACTATAGTTGTCCACTCCAAATTCTGGATGGCTACGCTTGAACCCTAGGGTGCCAAACCTGACCTTTGACCATGTTTCACTTAAGGTACCGCTCAGGCTAAAAAATACCAATGAGTTGATCAAGTAACACCTAAAGCGTTACAAAGGAATTATTCAAATACGAGAGGAAATGGCTTTCATATTAGTTAACATTTTATTTTTATTTCTTGAAACAACTGAGAAATGGTTAGATTGTTATGAAAAGAAACAGAAAGTATTCGAAATTAAAAATCAAAAATAGGTGATGCACGTTTTTGTTGTGTGAAGAAAGTCTAAATTATCGGCAAAAAGGGGTTTTGGACAAATTAAAAGCTACAGTGGTAATGACTCCCACCTTACCTCGCTTTGCTTTCCTTCATTCTTCTAGCTTAATTCAACCGCTTCTTGTTCGAACGCTTTGCTTGTGTGGCTTTCGTCAACGTCCCGAACAAAGAGCGTCAAAGTACATCTCAAGCATTCTTTTTTAATCCCAGAAATACGGTTTTAGCAAATAGTGACCAACACTCATTAGATAAAGGCCAAGAGATCGTCCTGGAATTTCATTCAAGTGATAATCGATTAATCGAACTTCTGGCCTGGATTAGCATCAGGAATAAGAAATTCTGGCCTGGATTAGCATCAGGAATAAGCACCTGCAAAGATACGCCGTTTAAGCGCTAGATGAATGGGGATTGTAGGAACGGCCCTATTTTCTCAAGGAAGCAAATAGCAAGAAAAAATATATATATACGTATATGTAAAAAGTTCTCCTCCAACTCGCTGCCATTCGAAGCTTTGCCGACAAACATGATCACGCCACGAGGCTTCGCGGGGAGGTTTAGTATCATGTTTGACTCACAGTATGAAAGATAGTTAAAGCCTTTTACAGTCTTGACAGTTAATCTATCAATCTTTTGCTGTATGTGTCGTTCCTATCAAACAAACCATAAACAATTTACACATGGTTGATGGACTGTTACCCACTTTTAATTACTGTTTAAGCAACGTAAAATAGATACTAGGATAGCGTAAGATGTAATAAACAAACTTAAAAACGTTCGAAGTAAAACTCAAAAGTGTCTAATAACCAACAATTACTTTGATTTGAATTCATTCAAAACATGTTCATTTCTAGATGACGCCATTTTTGCATATCCAATTTTTCATGTTTTCATGATTAATTATTTAACCCTAACTGTTTATCTAATTTGGTTATTATATCCCAGTAAGTATCTTCAAGTTTCTTTATAGCACAAAATGTTCCTAATTACAAAACGTATGTGTATATCCTATCATATTTGTCGGTGTTAACAGTTTCGAGCGCTTGGTGTCAGTTATAAATGTTAATATATAAACCTGGTTTTATAGGTTCCCTTCCTTGGAGTCAGAAAATATTTGTGACACCTTTCGGATGCGGTGTAAATAATAATAACAATGTTGGTTATTGTAAAGGCTGCATGAAACTTGTTTGCAATATGACTTCTTCTTCTGACCATATCTAAGCCTAGAGCTGTGGTATTATTCTATTTCTGGCTACGTAAGATAATCTGGTTACCAGAACTGCGATGTTGTTTCTTTTACATAGATATATAGTTGTATGGAAGTAAACATCCCGAAAAAGGAACAGTATGTAATTCATCTTGAAAAAATAAGAAAAACCGCTGACGACAAAGTTTTAATGAAACTATGTTTCTTGTTTTGTTCATGCACACACATATACACACCTATATTTAACCACATTTTCACATCCTTTTAGTTATGCTCCAGCACATGACTGGAACTAGAGCGTTAGAAGGCTGACTCCACCACTGTCGATAGCTACAGGTTTTACATGGTTTAAAACCTCGTATAAGCAACTAATCATTGATCAACTTACATGCTGAGTATTTCACAACACATTTGCCCCAATTTGTAAAATATATCGCTGATATTCAATTATTTATGTCAACGTTGGAATATCTTCGCCTTGATATTATTATTACTAATTCCACTTTCACTGACTGTGGACTATAATTTTATGGACTGATTCATATCAAAGCTTCACCAGGCTGATGCCTGAAGCTTTTTAGGAAAACTAAACAAAGTGGCAGGAAAAATTCATAAAAAAATGTAGTCCACATATCGAACATAGCACTCGGTACATTGTGCTTAATAAATTATATAATTCAGTATATAACTACTTTTCATGTTATGAAACCGATACGTCTTACAAAATGACATCTTATGAAACTACTAAAACTATTTGTCTACATTACATTAATGAACGTCCTCTCTGTTAGTTTTTGTAGTGCAAGATTAGCTTCGTTATTGTTTTAGCGACTTCTAAAACTATATGACTATAGTACATTGATGAACGTCCTCTCTGTTAGTTTTTGTAGTGCAAGATTAGCTTCGTTATTGTTTTAGCGACTTCTAAAACTATATATGTCTACAGTACATTGATGAATGTACTCTCTGTTAGTTTTTGTAGTGCAAGATTAGCTTCGTTATTGTTTTAGCGACTTCTAAAACTATATATGTCTACAGTACATTGATGAACGTCCTCTCTGTTAGTTTTTGTAGTGCAAGATTAGCTTCATTACTTTTTTTAGCGACACATTTATATTCTCTACTTATGTTAGGAAGTCAGCGATAGTTAGTCTCTTCTGAACACGTGCAATGTTTTCCTCCTCGCGTCTACACGATTAATATTTGATACTGATGTTTATGTGAAATAAATTCTGAAATGTAAAAACGAGAATAGTGTGTCTTTTACTTGTAAATATATATATCTTTATTTATCCAGTTGAAACCATTTGATAGGTGCTTATCACATCCACTTATGTGTCATAGATGATTAGTGTAGAGATATCTGTGTGATCTAACAGAAATGAATAATAAAAAGTCAATATGGAGAGGTGTAATTTCTTCGTACGTCCTTGGAGACCGTACTCTAAGAGTATACAAAACCACGGATATGTGGATGAGTTTGTTACATTAGGCAAGTACATTTATGGCGTCTGTATAATCAGATATGCCTATTAAGTGTGTGATAACACGGTTTTTCTGTTTGTTTAACTGCAGCTTTCCTTATAAATATTGTTAATACTCATTCGGGAATTCTCTGAAGTCGCATTCTAGAAGACGTTATCAGCATTCAAATGATGTTCACTATTCTGTAAAATCTAGCATTTATTGCAGTTCGAAGAAAAAATCGACTTATAACATTTATTTTTAAACTCTTTTTTTTATATTCTTTATTAGTACTAGTACATGCTATAACATAATGCTATATAAACTCACTTCGCTGTATTAAAACAACAAAACCTTTAAAAAGCTTTCAAAAAACTCCGTATTGTTTTAGAAATGACCAAAATGTATCTTCTTGTGTCGTATATTCTCGATCCCATTAGTTTATCGTTAAGAATTCTTAGGCCCGGCATGGCCAGATGGTTAAGGTGCTCGACTCGCAATCTGAGGGCCGCGGGTTCGAATCCTCGTCACACCAAAC
>NW_013672358.1:0-1446 GCF_000517525.1 Limulus polyphemus
CGTCACTGACGGTAATATCAGGTAGAATCGTTATTAATAATGACGGTTGATACCAGACTGAATCCTGACACAGATCTTGACAGAATCGTTATTAATAATGACGGTTGATACCAGACTGAATCCTGACACAGAACCAATAACGTCACTGACAGTAATATCAGACAGAATCGTTATTAATAATGACGGTTGGTACCAGACTGAATCCTGACACTAAACCAATAACGTTACTGACGGTAATACCAGACAGAATCGTTATTAATAATGACGGTTGATACCAGACTGAATCCTGACACAGATCTGGACAGAATCGTTATTAATACTGACGGTTGGTACCAGACTGAATCCTGACACAGATCTTGGCAGAATCGTTATTAATACTGACGGTTGGTACCAGACTGAATCCTGACACTGATCTTGGCAGTATCGTTATTAATATGACGGTTGGTACCAGACTGAATCCTGACACAGATCTTGACAGAATCGTTATTAATACTGACGGTTGGTACCAGACTGAATCCTGACACAGATCTTGGCAGAATCGTTATTAATAATGACGGTTGATACCAGACTGAATCCTGACACAGATCTTGGCAGAATTGTTATTGATACTGACGGTTGGTACCAGACTGAATCCTGACACAGATCTGGACAGAATCGTTATTAATACTGACGGTTGGTACCAGACTGAATCCTGACACAGAATCATATTTTGTTTTTATTCTACATTTTTTTCTCATTTCTCATCATATTTAGTGTTGATAGTGTATACGTTTATTGCAACTCTACTCAATATACAATACATTAACTTGAATGTAATTATACAGAATAAGTTTCCACTAAGTCTATGCAGCTTCTTTGTGGCGTACTCAACCAAGAGTTGAAAATAGTTCATTCAGAATTCATACAGTTACATTTTCAGATCAAAATAAAATCACATTTATCATAAACATTAAATAATAAACTAACAAAAATATTAAATTGCATAATAAAATATATTACTAATCATTATCAACAGAATATAACAAATATAATATAATAATAAAGACAAGTAGGGATCGACGTATACGTAACCTAGATACCTACAGTAAAATAGAAAGTTTAATGCTACAAAAAGTATTGAAAGAAGGAAGTCAAAACTAAAAAATATTTGGTTCAGAGTAACATAATCACCGTGATTTGCTAATGTAAGGATAATTTTTTTTTCAGGCCCGGTATGGCCAGGTGGTTAGGGGCACTTGATTTGCTCGCCCTTTCAGCCGTTGGGGCGTTATAATGTAACGGTCAATCCCACTATTCATTGTTAAAAGAGTAGCCCAAGAGTTGGTGGTGGGTGGGTGGTTGCTCGCCCTTTCAGCCGTTGGGGCGTTATAATGTAACGGTCAATCCCACTATTCATTGTTAAAAGAGTAGCCCAAGAGTTGGCGGTGGGTGGGTGGTTGCTCGCCC
>NW_013672358.1:2043-8154 GCF_000517525.1 Limulus polyphemus
TTATAATGTAACGGTCAATCCCACTATTCATTGTTAAAAGAGTAGCCCAAGAGTTGGCGGTGGGTGGTAATGACTAGCTGTCTTCCCTCACTGCTAAATTAAGGACGGCTAACGCAGATAGTCTTCGTGTAGCTCCGCGCGAAGTTCAAACGAAATTTTTATTATATTTTAAGTAAATCAGTTTTTGTAGTTTTGAATTTCCCGTTTCAATACATTTTGTAGCATTAAAACTTTCTATATTTCTATAGCTAGCTAGATTACGTATGTATCAATCTTTAATTGTCCTTATAACATTAAACAATTTTATTACACTTGTAATAAATAATTCCAATCGTGGGGCGCGTGTATGACCGATTTGTTTTATTACTGATCAGGATCTCTACCCATCTACTCTCAAATCTAATAATATGCCCAAAGTTATATATATACTAGTATCCTTTTCGGTAGAAGAAAGGAATAGTCGGGATTCCAGACGGAAGAGTTCTGTGAAAGAATTAGAGCGATAATGTTCGTCATTTCTTCTGTATTCCTATCGAGAAAAGTTACTTACTTAGATGAAAATTCGTTGAAATAGTGAAATTTTGATTCACTACATAAACACGTAACAGCGATTTAGGCGGCTTTACAAGTACAATAAGCTTTAGTTTTGTTCAGCCAATACTATTAAATAGTCATTGTTAATATTCAGACATTTTAAAGATGGTTTTAAACAGGAGATTTTTATGGCTGCTATTTTGTTTCAATACGATCCCTACTATTAAGCACTACTGTACTTAATGATATTACACACACACACATATCATCAAATAATAAATAAATACAATAACTTATAAATCAACTATGTTTTTAATCTAAAGCAATGACATATGAAAACCTTCATTAATAATCAACGTTCTATTATATAATCTCTCTCTTCAGTTTTATTAATATTCAACACCGTTTTAAGACAAAATTTTAGTATGTGTTCATAAAATACATAAACTTTAAAAAAAAAACTACTTCTTTTTCGGCCCTCTGGTAGAAGAAGAAGTAAGTTTATGGATTTACAACGCTAAAATGTGGCGTTCGATTCTCGGCGGTTTACAGTTCAGTAACAAAAGAAATATTGAAAACAAAGGTTCATAGAAAAATGGATTCTTTAATGTAACTCTTTTTAATCATTTTATTTGTGATTTTACGACCATTGCAAGAAATACGTTTAGGCTCTATGGATGACTTCATGCTTCAAGAATTAGAAGAAAAAAAATGATTTTCAGCGTGACTTGACGCGTTAGTGATGCTCATAAAGATTAAGTTTAGGAGGAAGTTTCCTAGGTAACTTAGTGGATAGAAGTCGATAAATCATTTCCTTTAGAAACTGTCCACTTTTAAGAATGCAGCTGATAAGGCTGTAGTTATTTTATGAAAGGAACAGGTCTGTCTTAAATGCTCGTTCGATCAGCATTTCTGAGCACTTGGTTCTCGTCATTTCAACCACGCAGACTCCAGAGAAAATATATAAGCTTTTATGGTGAAGATCAATAAATATCGTCTAGGCTACAAAGGAGAACCGGCACAGACCAGTTACTCCAAACTTTTACTCTGGTGGTCACATTTGCAAACGCATTTTCTAACATGTGCGATTGATTACAAACTACTAATGACCGTACACAAAGCAGTGCTCATCTCACGACTTAGAGATAGTGAAGGTATTTTAACTTACTCAACAAGCTAAGGCTCAGGAAAACTCTGTATCACGTAACTAATTTCTTCATCTTTATCAAGTCCTGACAAAAGTTTAAGCGAAAATATCAGGGTTAAAGAAGTGAGTAGTAAGTACAACCATTTTCTAAACGTCGATAAACATACATATTCTATGAATTCCAAACATCTAGAAACTGTGAAAGACTGACAACTGGTCCGAGTTCCGGCAAACTCTTCGTGTTTCGGAGGTAGTAAATTGAATTTTTTGTAACTGTTGATTCTCACGTGCACGCTTCTGCGAGTAACTTGAGTATTAATAAATCAACTTGTAGGCATGGCGTTTGTTAAACAGATTCAGTGGTTTCTTTTATACAGATGCCATCACTGTGTTGAAACTGAGCGATATTACTCAGCAAGTTGGCACTGAATGAAAGAATATAACATTTCTGTCATTAAAACGTCAGGTTTTACGTCAAATTTTATAAGTTACTTCTTATTATTTAGCAAATATTCTGACAAACTTTTTCTAAATTTAACATTTTAGTGGTTTATACGAACTAGAATTATTTCTTACGTCGTTAATCAAAAACAATCCATTAATGTTAGGCTTCTGTGACAATCATATGCACAGGCCTATTTATGAATGAGAACAGAATTATATTAAAATTATAAGACATATTTTTAAAGTCGCTACAGAAATTATTATAATGCTTTTTTAAAGTTGCAAATGTACGATTTTGAGATAACAATACAGGTGTGAAAATTACTTGTACTATATGTATGATTTAAGGGTAACAATACAGGTGTGAAAATTACTTCTACTATATGTATGACTTTAGGGTAACAATGGAAGTGTAAAATTACTTCTACTATATGTATGACTTTAGGGTAACAATGGAAGTGTAAAATTACTTCTACTATATGTATGACTTTAGGGTAACAATGGAAGTGTAAAATTACTTCTACTATATGTATGACTTTAGGGTAACAATGGAAGTGTAAAATTACTTTTATGATATGTATGACTTTAGGGTAACAATGGAAGTGTAAAACTACTTCTACTATATGTATGACTTTAGGGTAACAATGGAAGTGTAAAATTACTTTTATGATATGTATGACTTTGGAATAACAATGAAAGATTACTTCTACTATATGTATGATTTTGGGGTAACAGTGGATGATTATTTTTATGATATGTATGATTTTGGGGTAACAATAGATGACAGTTTCTGGGATATTTAGTTTTGGTGTAACAATGAAAGATTACTTCTAAGATGTGTATGATTTTGGGGTAACAGTGGATGATTATTTTTATGATATGTATGATTTTGGGGTAACAATAGATGACAGTTTCTGGGATATTTAGTTTTGGTGTAACAATGAAAGATTACTTCTAAGATGTGTATGATTTTCGGATAAAATGAAGATTAGTTCTGTCATATATTTAATTTTAGAAGTGCGATGATTACTTCTATGATATCATCTGGCGACCAGTTTTCAAATCTTTGATTAAGAAAAGTTTTTAACTTGAGAAAGACAGTAAAACGGGGAATACAGTTTGTTTAAGAATTGTAAACAATGTTAATTCTGCTTGACAAATAACTCTTTATAAGCATAATATAAATTATTATTTTGTAGAGATCAGTGATGTAAAGAAAACACATAAGTTCATAAAAAAATCAATTAAAGAGAAAAATGGGAAACCTTATATACCTAGCGTTTACGAAAGGTGGATCTTTTTGCATGATATGTCTTCTTCAGACTTGGAAACTACTAACGCGAAGGTTTTCTTTGGGAAACATAAAACAGTTACCATGAAGATTATCTTTGGGGAAATACAAACTAAGTAGCATGAAGATTACACTTAGGGGAATAAAATATAATTAGTATGAATATTATATTTAGGGAAATACAATATAATTAGTATAAATATTATCTTTAGGTAAATACGTTTGTTTGTTTTAGAGCAGAGTCACATTGGGCTATCTGCCGCAGAAATTCGAACCCCGAATTTTAGCGTTGCGAATCCGTACACTTACCGCTGTTCCACCGGAGACAGGTAAATACGACATGATTGACACGGATATTATCTTTGGGAAATACTAAATAATTAACATGGAAATTAATTGGGGAAATACTAAATAATTAACATGGAAATTATCTTTGGGAAATACTAAATAATTAACATGGAAATTAATTGGGGAAATATTAAATAATTAACATGGATATTATCTTTGGGAAATACTAAACAATTTATATGGAGATTATCTTTATATACTGTTATTTTATTGTGTAACATAAATTGTACAATGTACGAAATATTCCGATGTGTTAATCAACATTATTACCATAAAAAGCTCCATTTTTAATCTTCTTATATTTATTGTAGCTACATCTTACCATCTGATCAAAATGCTAGTCGAGGCGGTCTTCGAAGAATTACCAGGCCTGCTGGACGAGCTTAAGGAAAGATTACCTTATTCTGTTGCTGTAAGTGTCAAATCTATAATCTTATTAACATAATATTGTATAAACGAATAAAAGAAAAAAACAAAAGCGCTTTAATAAAAAAAAGTTATTATCATGATTAACAAACTAATTTGAAAATATACATAGAGAAATATAGTTGTGAGTAATGTTTGATTATAAATACTTCGACTTTAATTTCTAACAAACAGTTTCTATTGTTTTCAAGGTGATGAATATGATACGTTTGATACTCTTGGGACGGATAAAGGCCTTTAAAGTGTTAATTCCTCAAGAGGACACTAGGGGCACTCTTGTCGTTTTATGGCCAGATTCGCAACAGAAGGAGGTATAATAATATGTAAACTGATGTGCACAGAATTGTGTGGAAAACAACTCGCAGTTATTTAAATCATATTCTCACTTTCTAAGTGTAGAATATTTGTAAGGTTTACATGCTATTTTAATCACTATCTAAGCTTCTCAGATTTATATTTGAAGTTTCTTCAGTGTAATGTTAATAATAAATTTAAATGTCAGTTTTGAAAAATTAACAGATACTTTTTGTTGTGTTTACAGAATATTTCGTAGTATATTCGAATAGAAAATCCACGTTTTATTTGTAATAAAAGTTTGAAAATTAATTACGACCCTTTTAAATTAACATCATTAATAAAGTTATATGTGTAAGAGTATAGAAAATATAAATGCAATGCTTACTTTATGTATTGGTGTGCAATTCTGTTAATAAAGTATATGTTGATTCCTAGTATACTTTTGTGGCCTATTTTAATGAAATATCCAACGATTCGTAAAAAGTTAGTAAAGTCTTGCGCCCTTACCGCCCTGTTAATGTATTACGGTGTTCTAAATCATCTTGTTGATAACCAGATAAATGTCTGTTCCACTTTGAAATTGAAGGCTACCCCAGATTTTTCTCCGTTGTTATTAAACATTTGAAGAATGTATTTTTATGTTAACCATCCATATAAAGCGACATTATTGTTAGTAATCATTTAAAGAATCCTTTCAATGTTAACCATCTACAGAAAGTACCATTGTTGTTCTTTGCCATTAATAAATATTTAAATAATCCTTTCTATGTTAACAATCCAGATAAAGCACCATTGTTGTTAGTAAACATTTACAGAATCCTTTTGATTTTAACTATTCAGAAAAAGTACCATTGTTTTTCATTGTTGTTAAAGAATAGTTTTTTATGTTAACCATTGGAAGAAAGCACCATTGTTGTTTTTTTGTTACTGTTAGTAAACATTTAAAGAATATGTTTTATGTTAACTATTCAGAGAAAATTATCATTGTTGTTCTTTGCCATTAATAAATATTTAAATAATCCTTTATATGTTAACAATCCAGATAAAGCACCATTGTTGTTCTTTGTTGTTAGTAAACATTTACAGAATCCTTTTGATTTTAACTATTCAGAAAAAGTACCATTGTTTTTCATTGTTGTTAAAGAATAGTTTTTTATGTTAACCATTGAAAGAAAGCACCATTGTTGAACATTTACCTGACAACTGTTTTCACTCTTTATTCAGAGAGATCAGTTTCCAGTTTCTATTTTTGCCACTCCTGAAGCTTCTCATCAACTAGAAGACTATCTTCTACACAGCACTTTGGTGGACTGGAGCAGAAACGTTTCATTCTTTGACTTGTTGCCATGGGTACTACCACCCACAATCAGAGTTGCTCAGAAGAAGGGAAAGGTTGAAGAACTAAATTCCTACTGTAGATGGATTTTAAAAGATTTGAGTCCTATTGACTTAGAAATTGAGTACGAAACACATTGTTTAAAATTACTATAATCAAGAATACTGCGTATGAATCATATTGTTTAAAATTATTATAATAAAGAAGATTGGGTATGTATCATATTGTTTAGAATTATTATAATAAAGAAGATTGGGTATGTATCATATTGTTTAGAATTATTATAAT
>NW_013672358.1:9154-12047 GCF_000517525.1 Limulus polyphemus
TAAAGAAGATTGGGTATGTATTATATTGTTTAGAATTATTATAATAAAGAAGATTGGGTATGTATTATATTGTTTAGAATTATTATAATAAAGAAGATTGGGTATGTATAATACTGTTTAGAATTATTATAATAAAGAAGATTGGGTATGTATCATATTTAGAATTATTATAATAAAGAAGATTGGGTATGTATAATACTGTTTAAAATTATTATAATAAAGAAGATTGGGTATGTATTATATTGTTTAGAATTATTATAATAAAGAAGATTGGGTATGTATAATACTGTTTAAAATTATTATGATAAAGAAGATTGGGTATATATTATATTGTTTAGAATTATTATAATAAAGAAGTCTGAGTATGAATAATACTGTTTAGAATTATAATAACAAAGAAGTGATAAATAAGACGACTTATGAGACACGAGTGTTAAATTTAACCTTTCCAGAATTAAACAAGGAGTATCTTTGCTACTCTAGTTTTTAAGTTTCTTATTTAAAAAGCTTCTAATTGATAACACCAATGTAGTAATATGTTAAATGTTGAATAGTTAGATATCCGCCAGTGTGTATGATTAACATTGTTCATCTGCTAAATATGTCAAAAGTAACGATCTATTATTTTTAATAACCATTAATTTTTGAGACATGCTTGATGTCTTTCTAAAAGTAATATGATAATTTTCGCCCCCCTTCCCCCCCAGTAGCTCAGAAGCAAGTCTCGCAGCTTACTACACTAAAATTCAGGTTTTGATAATCGTAGCGGGCAGAGCACAGATAACTCATTCTGTAGCTTTGTGCTTCATAACAAACAAATGCATAAACAACTGATAGTTTTCTAGGACTAATATGATGCCTTTCTAAAATGCAAAAATCTGGGGTTCGATACCCCACAATGGACATGGCAGATAGTCTAATATAGCTTTGCTATAAAACAAACAACAAACCTTTTTAGGACTAATACTGTGCCTTTCTAGGACTAATACAATGCCTTTCTAGGATTAATACGATACCAAATCAGATTGTGCACAAAGACTTTCAGATCTTCAACTTTTTCTTGCAGATTACCAGTTGAGGTGTATCTTGCCCCTCTAGAGCTCCATCACGTCACAGAAATTTACAAAACTTGGGGCTTCCACTGGGCTTACAGCTACGAGAACATGATGGAACAAGTAGAATGTCTTCCGTCATCTGGGATCTTCCTCCGTCAGACCAACGAACTAGTCTCCTGGCAGACGACTTGTATCAATGGTTATAATGGATGCGGATACACTCTTTCAGAACACAGAATGAAGGGCTATAGTCGTTTAGCCCTTACCTTCTTGACCAAAGAGTGCCTGTGTCTAGGTATGGTCCCATGCACTACCATAAGACGGTGCAATCCAGCTTCAGAAAACCTATATGCTACAAATGGTTTTCAACCAGTGTATGACATTTTTGTATTTCACCTTGTCTGCAATGATCATATGAGAAAAGAATAGTGAGCCAATTAAATAAATCTTGCATTTTAAAATTCTATTTGGGGTTTTCTATCTATAAGCTGAACAGTTCACCAAATTATGCTCTCACAGACTAATATCTACGTTTAACGTTTTATAAAGTAGAGATACAGAACTTTTTCCGAAATATATTTAATTCCAATACAAAGAAAATCAAATCACAGAAAATTGGGTAGCAACTAATAAAAAATCAAACAAGAGGGATTTTAACAGCGATTAACAACAATCACACAAAGAGCTTTTAAATGTGGTTAGCCAAATTATAAAAAGAGAGCTTTTGATAGTGGTTAACCAAATTAAAATAAGAGAGCTTTCGATAGTGTTTAACCAAATTAAAAGAAGGGAGATTTTGATTGTGGTTAACCAAATCAAAATAAGAGAGCTTTTGAATGTGTTTAACCAAATTAAAATAAGATAGCTTTTGAATGTGGTTAACCAAATCAAAATAAGAGAGCTTTTGAATGTGTTTAACCAAATTAAAATAAGAGAGCTTTCGATAGTGTTTAACCAAATTAAAAGAAGGGAGATTTTGATTATGTTTAACCAAATTAAAATAAGATAGCTTTTGATAATGTTAGCCAAAATCAAAGAGAGATTTTGAGTTTTGTATTTTTTAGAAAATAATAATTGCAACAAACACTCAAATATCATGTTCTTAATTATTTTCAGGGCTGATTAAGGTTTTTATTATTTATGCTTTTACATTTTTATAGTGTTTACTGTTAAAATTATAACTATGTTATATTCTTTATTATATCACTGTTGCTGTCATTAGATCTGCAAAATCATTTTTATCATGATGCATACCTTAGAATTTTAAATATAACAATGTTAACATTGAAAAGGGGTAACTAAAGGAGCGGTTAATATGTATATTAAGTTATTTATTTGAAGGTTCTATTTATCTGAAGGAACTGTCTAATCTAACCATACTGAAGATTTATTTAAAGGTTCTACTTGACCTAAACATAATGAGGATTTATTTAAAGGGCCTGTTTGATCTGACCATACTGAGGATTTATTCACAAAAAACTTGTAAGCACGTGGTTCTTCCATTTTTCTCTCTTTGTTTAACAATAAAATTAATCATTGGACTTGCAAACCTATTTTTTTTTCATTTGTAATTTTGGTTCGTACCAGTTTCATAGTTTACAACACCATTATTCAGTACAGTAAAAAACAAACAACTAAACATTATGCCTAAAATACAGTCAAGTAAACATTTTAAATTTTCATATGTAATAGTTAAAAATGAATAATAACAATATATCAAAAAAACTAATATAGTTTTGAAGAATATCATATTATATCAATTATATCATAAAAATATCATATTATATCAATTATATCATAAAAATATCATATTATATCAATTGTATCATAAAATATCA
>NW_013672358.1:12367-13568 GCF_000517525.1 Limulus polyphemus
AAATATCATATTATATCAATTATATCATAAAATATCATATTATATCAATTATATCATAAAATATCATATTATATCAATTATATCATAAAATATCATATTATATCAATTATATCATAAAATATCATATATCAATTGTATCATAAAATATCATATTATATCAATTGTATCATAAAATATTATATTATATCAATTGTATCATAAAATATTATACTATATCAATTATATCATAAAATATCATATTATATCAATTATATCATAAAATGTCATATTATATCAATTGTATCATAAAATATCATATTATATCAACTGTATCATAAAATATTATATTATATCAATTATATCATAAAATATCATATTATATCAATTATATCATAAAACAATTGAACGAAAATTATAGAAAAAGAAATAATTCGCCAGCTGAAATGACGAAACTTTCAGGAAGCACCAAGTTAGAAAAGTTTACTTTCCACTTCATGTCAGTAAAGTGAACTACAACGTTTACTTTCCACTTCATGTCATAAGAGTGAACTACAACGTTTACTTTCCACTTCATGTCATAAGAGTGAACTACAACGTTTACTTTCAACTTCATGTCATAAGAGTGAACTACTTCTAGTCCTGGTAAGTTGATCTACAGAAATAACTATTGGTCATGGTAAATTGATTCAAAGGATTAACTATAGTGTAGCCCCGTTATAACGCGATCGTTGAGGTCCATAAAATGTCATCGCAAAACAAGTGGATTCGCGCTTAGTCGGGTTTCAAGAAAATCACTGTTCAAAATGACCCAATGTTGACCTAACATCCTAAAACACCTCTATTTTCGCCCTCCATGACTAGTTTTTTACTCGTTCGCTTTCTGGCAAGTAAATTACCTCTGAATTAAAGAATTTTGCGAATAAATCGTTGTTGTTACAGTAGAAATTAAAACACAAATTATTTTTAGTAGGCTTTTTAATAGACAAACCAACAAATAAAAACATTCAAGAATGTTAGCAATCATCATTTGCAGTTCATTTCTTAAAAAAACTGATCGAGTGTTCCTTGCTTGAACGTAGCATGTCTCTGGCTGCGAGCGAAATCTAGAATGCTTCTGAGTTGGAGGATTTTTATGTGGTCCACCTTCTGAGTCTCCAGCCAACGGAGGCTAACCTCGTGGTGTTCAATGGCTTC
Organism: Limulus polyphemus; assembly: GCF_000517525.1. NCBI lineage: Eukaryota > Metazoa > Arthropoda > Merostomata > Xiphosura > Limulidae > Limulus > Limulus polyphemus. Next base: position 13,541 of record NW_013672358.1, read on the forward strand.
AGACACTTTTGGTAGTGGTTATGGAGGC
>NW_013672358.1:13797-16420 GCF_000517525.1 Limulus polyphemus
TACACTTAAAATATTAAAAGTTATTAGTATGTAAACTATAACGAGGTTATGGTTACGAGGTCGGTCCCAGGGACCGGGCCTGTGTCGAAGGAGTTAATGACCCATCGCGTTATATCCGAATTCGCGTTAAATCGGGGTTTCACTGTATTGCATTTACAAGATTTATAGTTGAAGTACATAGTTTTATCTGAACAGCTTTTGTTTATACGATGTTTCGAGTTGGAGAAACCTATTTTAAACTAATAAAACATTGAGATAATAAAATGACTTTGTTATACTTTCAAACAACGACTTTGTTATGCTTTGAAATAACACCCTCCTCATAACAGAATCGCCTTGTTATAATCTCAAACAACGTTTTAGTTATAGAAAAGTGGTTTGGCTATACTCTCAAACAACGATTTTGCTGTAACAATATGACCTTGATATACTTTCAAATAATGACATGATATTACGTATTGACCTCGTTGAACTTTCAAAGAACGACATTGTTGTCATATGCTGACCTCGTTGTAGTTTCAAGCAACGATCTTTTTATCACACATTGTCCATGTTATATTTTCAATTAATGACCTTGTTATCACATTTTCATTGACCATGTCATACCTTCAAGCCACGACCGTCTTGCCACTTTATGAAAACATGATGATTTTGATTGGTTGAAGTCCATTTTTTGAAAATGGAATTGCAAGTTTTATTTGATTAGATTAAAATTCAATAGACTAACAGTTAACGAGTTTATCATTGGTTAGTTGAAGACCAAGTGCTTGCAATTCTGTTTTATTGGCAACCATTCGTTATGTTAAAGATACAAATCTAGAGCTTGCTTGTTTTTGTCCTAAAAACCGATTTACTTTTTTTTCAGTTTTGGTTTTTAATGTGTTACGCAACCCTCTGGTGTTAGAAAAGTGAAACACTGACCAGTATATTTAAGTGACTGGAATAATTCAGACGAATTCTACTTTAACTTTCAAGTGTTTTGTTTAATCAAATATAGGGCTAATCCAGGTAAGACATGAGTTTGGAGTGAGCCTATTTAAGCTGAAATGTCTCTTAATCTACCTGAAACAAACTCCGAATACGTCAAAAATCCGTCTTTGTCGAGATCATCTTCTTGCAATATTTTATCGATGAAAACTGAAAGAAGAAATGTTTACACTGTTACTGTTAGGACTAACAAGAAACATTTTTATTTGTGACACTTGAGTTACATAATTCACTGATAAAGTTATAGCTTTATGATAAAAGTAATAATTTATTTCAATATTAACTGTACCAAGTGTTAGCTCCCCTTACTTAATATATAATTATTTTAATTATTGTTAATAACATCGTTCTCAGTTTTGACGCAGTAAAGTATTTAAGTAAATTACTCAACTTTCCCTTTCACTAGTGCGCACAGCACGTGTGTTCACTATTGGATGATATTCAAGTTGTCCCGGGAGAAAGATAACTTGTAAGGTAGATATGATTGTTTTTCTTATCAGTAAGTTAGGTAATAGGTAGGGGCAGCTGCACCCTTTTCTCACATTATATATATATATATATAAATTAGGTAATAGGTAGGGGCAGCTGCACCCTTTTCTCACATTATATATATATATTATAAATTAGGTAATAGGTAGGGGCAGCTGCACCCTTTCCACACATTATACATTAGGTAATAGGTAGGGGCAGCTACACCCTTTCCACACATTATAAATTAGGTAATAGGTAGGAGCAGCTGCACCCTTTTCACACATTATACTTTAAACACGATCTCTTGTTGATGGTGGGTCAGGGTGTAAATTTGGTTTTGTTTGTAGTTTATTTTTCGTACATAAGGCCAGACTTGCTCTAGAAGAGTTGAATTTTTGTAGACTTTTCTATTTATCACAGATTAAAACATATAGACCTTCAACACACATGTTTTGATATTATCATTGGCATTTAATGTAATGTAGGTAGAATATAGTAGACTTCTAGATTATGTTTCTCCAGGTTAGACTTTTACATTTACCTTTAAGGCTGAATACCTTAAGAGATTTTTAAAACGTTTGAGGGTTTAATTTTTGTTTATGTTCATCATTAGTGGATTGGTTTAATGTGACTTTAGTTTACACATTGACTTCCAAAGAAGGCAGGGTTTGTTTAAACTCATAATTCAAGTGTAGCTTCTGGTAAAATTAAAGGTTAACTCGTATTTTAATTTAACTTCAGGATTTTTTTACCTTACTTGATTTAACTTACACGGGGGAGGGGGCACGCTGAGCGGGTAAGAACTTTTTAATAAAGACTTCACCACTCTTATCAGTTCATCATATATCCAAGAGATAAACTTATCATACTTTTTTCTATTGTATTAGAGGTACACTTGTCCTATTGTATTGTGTTTTGCTTTTTGCGATAATTTTTTGTGATTTGTGGATTTATGTCCCATCTCTCTTTTTGTGCAACAAACTTTTCCCAAGTTTAGGAGAAGCAAGTCCCAAAGCTCATTCCCAAGTTCAGGAGAAGCAAGTCCCATAGCTCATTCCCAAGTTCAGGAGAAGCAAGTCCCATAGCTTATTCCCAAGTTCAGGAGAAGCAAGTCCCATAGCTTATTCCCAAGTTCAGGAGAAGCAAGTCCCATAGCTCATTATCC
>NW_013672358.1:16554-19182 GCF_000517525.1 Limulus polyphemus
GATTACATAGCAATGCCCTTTTCTACAGGACGACAGACATACAACCTGGGGGATGAAGAATTAGAAGCTCGGGGAGGGCAGCCTGCAAGTAGAGTAACCACATCTGTGGGAAGCCCTCTCCAACACCTTGGACTTTTGCTGTTGCTGTAAAGGACCTTGGCAGATATGATATTGAATGAGGATCATCTGGAGAAACCAGAAGGTCTGAAAAAGTTCTCCCCTGAGGTTGAGCCTCAATAGTGGAACCAATATGACTGAGGATCATCAGAATGGCAAGCAGACTAGAATGTTCAAGATTGAGTGGGATAGTTTTTATATAACCCATAGAAATATGCCAACCAGAGAGGCAAAATCTCACCTCTGGCCGATATCACTAGCAGGAGAGAGGGGAGAAGCGCCAGTGGTGAGGAAGCTCCATCGAGATGGGACAACAAGTTCTTGATGATGGAATCTGGTCTTAGTGTGCAAGTGAGGTGTCATTAGTGGACAAACTCCACCAGTGTAAGTTTTTTGACAGAAGGTGGGATGGAGAGCACTTGCAGAGGAACGTGAAGACAACGACTGAGTGTGAGGTGTGGAACCTCTCCATTAAGAGAAGTGACTAACCAAGCCAATAGTCAGGAGCAAGAGTTTATTCGTGGAGGACAACCCTGGACAGAAACTGTTGTATCAAAAGATGCAACAACCCCCCTCATTGATGATGACAATAATTGGTGGACTACAAGAATCTTTCCATGAAGACAGCCAGCCTGAGAGTTGGAGCAAGATACTATTGTTGGATTAAATTCACCAGTGCAAACTACATTACTGAATGGTAACGCAATGGACACCTCCAAGATATGAGGAAGAAGTGTGGTTCCAGAGAGACCTTACCTAACAAATGAGATGCATTGTCGAAGCAACTACAGGTTGTAGGGCGACCAGAGGTCTATCAAGACCCATGGAATAGATGTGGTGTACATCATACCGTCTGGTATCGTCCGAGTATGGGGCTCCTACACTCTTTGTGACTCAGTTGCACTCTAATTATACTGGAATCCCCCGTCTAGGATGAATCATGGACTTGCCAATGAAAGATCTGCATCAAGATCACACATGCCCATGTTCGATACAAAGCATATTACATCCCCAATGTCTAAGAGAGCAGCAAAAGAACACCTGGACCTCTTCCTAGGAAGGTTCTGCCATGTGATTGCATGTAACCTCTCTCGTGTGAGTGGTATCGCCATGAATCTACAGTTATTGGGCTTTAAGTGAATACATCAAGGTAAATCCGTGAGCTGAAAAATACTATATCACATGCCTTATTTAGACCAGGATTTACAAATCACTTTAAACAGATATTAGACTTAGATCAGGATTTACAAATCACTTTAAACATATATTAAGTTTAGACCAGTATTTACACATCACTTTAAACATATATTAGATTTATACCAGTATTTACAAATCACTTTAAACAGATATTAGATTTAGACTAGGATTTACTCATCACTTTAAACAGATATTAGATTTAGACCAGGATTTACACATCACTTTAAACAGATATCAGATTTAGACTAGGATTTACACATCACTTTAAACAGATATCAGATTTAGACTAGGATTTACACATCACTTTAAACAGATATTAAGTTTAGACCAGTGTTTACAAATCACTTTAAACAGATATTAGATTTAGACTAGGATTTACACATCACTTTAAACAGATATTAAGTTTAGACCAGTATTTACAAATCACTTTAAACAGATATTAAGTTTAGACTAGGATTTACACATCACTTTAAACAGATATTAGATTTAGACATATATTACGTTTACATCTCTAATAAAATATATTCGCTTAAATCCCACTTAAACTAACCTGAATCTTCATCGAACTTTGCGTTCCATTTTTCTTGTTCTGAGCGAGATGTTGGAATGTCGTTGGAAATTGGTATTTCTGTTAGGTAATCATCAACTTCGTCATCAACCACGTGATTAATGGCAGCCAGAAGTTCTAAACCGTCTAGTTTGTCATTATTATCCACATCATGAAGCCTGTAGAGATTTCAAAGAAAAGAAACATATTTAAAAGCTGGCCACCTGTAAAAATATATGGTGAATTTTGAAAGATATAAAATATATTGTATATGTTAACTGAGTATAATAAACTATATTTATATAAACACCGATAAACGAAAACAATCTCTTTGTGACCTAACCATATGGACAATCAAGGACCACTTGGTCCTTAAAGGCTGTCCCTATACAACCACCCTTGAAACAAATAACAAATTTAAACCACGTCCATGTTTTTCAAGAAATTATCTATTCCACTGTTAAGTTATTGAAAAGTGGTGGCTGTAAAAATAAAACAGACTTAGCTGGAGCCTAACATACTTTATCAGATCTTAAACTCGTGTCCTATTGTCTTCAATCATTTCTTATACTTCTATTCTCAAGAATAAATAAGTTAAGTGAACCAAATCCGTAAATAACTAGAAGTCTTCGTAGTCATAGTAAAGATGTTGGTATGTTTTAAACTACATTATGTTGTTATATTCTAATTTGTTTAAATGTTGATACAGTCTGAACCGTTTAGATGTTGATCTAATCTGAACCGTTTAGATGTTGATCTAATCTGAA
>NW_013672358.1:20125-23565 GCF_000517525.1 Limulus polyphemus
CACATGACCGGAAATGTTGTGAAACTTAGAAGAGGTATCTAGGTACCCCGGGGTGTTGGTTTAGAGTAGGGTTGTTTTGCTTTCACCACACCTCACCACAGTCCACACATATACCTTCACCACACCTCAACACAAGTCCACATATACCTTCACCACACCTCAACACAAGTCCACATATACCTTCACCACACCTCAACACAAGTCCACATATACCTTCACCACACCTCAACACAAGTCCACATATACCTTCACCACACCTCAACACAAGTCCACACATATACCTTCACCACACCTCAGCACAAGCCCACATATTAAATATGAAAAACCTAATGGTGTAGTTAGGTAGTAATAACTGTTTATGTCTCAAGTGGAAATGTGTATTCAGTAGAATACCTTTTCTAAACCTACCTTGTTTAAAATATAACCGTACCGTGATCATCAGCCGAGAAGAGAGTGTTTCACGTGTAGACCAAATATTTCACTGGGTTGGGTTTTAACTGGTGACGTAACGTGGTAACCACAGCCAAAGCAGGTGTTTAATCCCCTGAACGTTTCATACAACAGGTGGACTCATTGGATTAGTCACGTGATCTGTTTGAACTTATGGATGATCTAAACCAGCGATAGTAAATACTACACCATTGGCGCATATAGCTCTGGTGCTTTATGCCATAAAACATGCAACAAACAAAAACTTTTTGCTAACGAAATGTTTTTTAGATTGGAAGTGCTTGTGATAGAAGGCAAGATATCACAACATCTTCAACATGAAGGCAAGATATCACAACATCTTTAACATGAAGGTAAGATATCACAACATCTTCAACATGAAGGCAAGATATCACAACATCTTTAACATGAAGGTAAGATATCACAACATCTTCAACATGAAGGCAAGATATCACAACATCTTCAACATGAAGGCAGGATTTCACAACATCTTCAACATGAAGGCAAGATATCACAACATCTTCAACATGAAGGCAGGATATCACATCTTCAACATGAAGGTAAGATATCACAACATCTTCAACATGAATGCAAGATATCACAACATATTCAACATGAAGGCAAGATATCACAACATCTTTAACATGAAGGTAAGATATCACAACATCTTCAACATGAAGGCAAGATATCACAACATCTTCAACATGAAGGCAAGATATCACAACATCTTCAACATGATTTAGAGCTTCTTTTCTACTATGAAAATTTTCGCTTTCAAGTTTCACATGATTTTTTCTTGTTTACGTATCTTTTACTTTCAACGTGAATTTTATCTTTTGGATCAATCACATTTACAGCTATGCTGTTTTCTTGCTGTTATAAAACGTGTGTGTGGTGGGTGGTACCTGGTGGAAACTGTATAACGTTCAACTGGACATAAAGAAAAATAAAATGGTGTCCTGTAATCAATTTGTAATGTTCCCATAAAAGCGAGAAAACCAATAATGAAACCACTTTTAACACTAAAATACATTAATTCAGTTGACAACCATGGATATCTCATAATCATTTGATACTGATGTAACCTTAAAAGCAAGAACAAATGATCAAGTTTTGATATGAAACTAATCTGACATTCATGAGGACGTTACGGTATTGAAATAATCTCATAGCCATGAGGATCTGGTGGTATTAAGGTGTTGGCAACCAATAGGATCTGACAGTGATGAATTAATCTGACGGACAAGTGGTTACTTCTTGAAAGTTAAACTTTTTACAGAGAAATACGTGTTATCAATAATGTATATCATTGTGATAATTGTTTCTACATTTTCAATTAATTTGTATTAATATTAAAGTAATAAATACTTGTACGTATATATCGAAGAAAATTCCCACGTAATAAGAGTTGCCCATTGTGGAATTATAACTACATCGTTATATTATTGTATACATACTCATGTAGATGGCGCTGTCTTACTGCAATAGTGGGTTACTTTTTTTATTACATCATCAATATGTTTTTTTTGTCATCATGCTCAGCCTTTACAGAAACTTCTGTTCTATCTATTTGTATTTTACCAATGAAAATGTATCATCACTGTAGCAACACAATGGTGTAGAAATGTTACAGTTATTACTGGAGATTCAGTTAGTTATTCCCACATTAAATGTGATTCAGGTTGACAGCTTCATAAATATCAAACGTTAGCAAGTGTTCTGCGCTAATAACTTTATTTTACTATATTAGCAGAATCAGAACAAACTAGAAACATGTCCGACTTACACCATTAGTTGGCGCTTAGTTACCAAGAGACGAGTGGTTTTCCTTAATTTTCTTTTTTTTTAACTTTTTTCTAACAAATGCATTTTATTTATATATACTACATTTTCCGAATTATTGTTTGTTTGAAATTAAGCACAAAGCTACACAATGGGCTATCTGTGCTCTGCCCACCACGGGTATCGAAACCCGGATTCTAGCGTTGTAAGTCCGCAGACATACCGCTGTGCTACTGGGGGGCGGTTAAGAAATAATACTTGAATGAAATCATATTACTTTACACATTGGAAATAAACCTTAAACCTAATTTCATCCAATTTAAAATCGTTTGATAAAGAATCGACTTCATATTATAGCTTGGAAAGATCGTCTATAAAAAACGAACTTGATTTGAGAGTTTAAAGTGCAAACTGGAGAATTATATTGATTGTTAAAAAAACACGACCTATATATACAATTGAAAGGAATGCAACGTTAGAATAATTACTCCATAAATAGGTATTAAAACAGGGACTTGCCCTAAAAAGACTCTACATATGTTTCAGTGTTCTATTGAAGACAGTCTTGCCAGCGCCACGGTTAGGAGAAGGTCACGAAATGCTACCCACTCCAGAGATCAATAATTCCGGTTTGATTACCACGTCGCCCGTACCAATCCGACGTCCTTGCAGCCGAAGGTTCCACCCGTGATTATCGACGGAAGACCTCAAGACTTTACCCTTTGACAGTCGTTTGAATTTGTTCTACGGAATAAGCCAAACACATCCACTGATGCGTCCAAGACGAGACTACTACGTAAGGGAGAGATTCTTATCCAACGCCCTACAAGTGATGACTTTCATTACCTCTGTTCTGCATGGAATTCAGTTTCACCAGTGACATGCCAACAACCAATGTGTAATACAAAACTTTTCTCTGTTCTCCTTAGGAACGTAGATACTTCTATCGCGACTGAGGACATCCACCAAGCCCTAGAAGCTTCAACACAATCTGAAATTAAAGCAGTCCACAGTCCAATCAAGAAAGTCAGGCCAGCTTACAAATTTACTAAAGGCAGCCAGCTATTCCAAGTTACAAATTTACTAAAGGTAACCAGCTATTCCAAGTTACAAATTTACTAAAGGCAGCCAGCTATTCCAAGTTACAAATTTACTAAAGGCAGCCAGCTATTCCAAGTTACAAATTTACTAAAGGCAGCCAGCTATTC
>NW_013672358.1:24290-25008 GCF_000517525.1 Limulus polyphemus
ATATAACCCATAAAAAACATTTGAACAAATAAACCATACATAAAGAAAACAATTTTTAACATAAATGATAAACAAGTTAAACAATGTATAATGTATATAACCCATAAAAAACATTTTAACAAATGAACCATACATAAAGAAAACAATTTTTAACATAAATGATACACAAGTTAAACAATGTATAATGTATATAACCCATAAAAAACATTTTAACAAATGAACCATACATAAAGAAAACAATTTTTAACATAAATGATACACAAGTTAAACAATGTATAACGTATATAACCCATAAAAAACATTTGAACAAATAAACCATACATAAAGAAAACAATTTTTAACATAAATGATAAACAAGTTAAACAATGTATAACATACTTGCATTTCTTAATAGATTTTGGTGAAGAACAACTCACGTATAAGTTACTAGCTGGACTATTAATTCTGACAGTATAGTTACATTATTCAAACAAAGTATTTGAAATTATTAGTGGAGAATAAAGAACTTTACATCAAAGCCTACAAAATGAATAATCAAATCAATCTACAAGGTAAACAACATAAGAAGTAACAATATCTAAGATTTTAACCCTGTGCATACAGGAGGAGGGGAGGTCAAAGTGCATGTTATGATGTTTTACAGAGTTACATTGAAAATGTAATGAAATAACTTTATTATCAACATATGCCAATAAACTTGGATCAAAATGTAGTTTAT
>NW_013672358.1:25300-27843 GCF_000517525.1 Limulus polyphemus
AATAGAAATAACTTTATTATCAACATATGCCAATAAACTTGGATACAAATGTAGTTTATAATCTATATTTTAATATTGTTTAAGTTTAATTTACAAAAGGAAATATTTAAATATATTCTGTATCATGTGACAGTTTTTCATTCTGAATTGCACAATTTAGATTTCCTTTTTTACTCCTGTAAGACATTCTAAGTTTCTGGGGGAAGTATATTTTAAAATGTCAATTTATAATATCCAAGCTGCATTATTTACCAAAATATAAACAACAGACTGAAGGCCGTGCCCCTCATACAACATCCTGCTTTCAAAAAAATGTCCTAAATTCACTCTGATATTTATTATTGGATTATTTGAAACCAACAGAAAGCAAACATTTCAGTTTACTGACAACTATAGGGCACCTTCCATTGGAATAAGCAGATTTGAGTATTTTCTTTGTTTGCCACTGTTGGAGTTTTGTTTGACCAAGTATGAGAATTATTTAAGCTGAATTAGATATCAATTTTATAACATATTATTTTATATTAATGGAAATATTTCTTATTCTAAGTTGCATATTTGAATTCAAAGAATAATAAAATCTGAGACGACACCTTGTTGCCAAGAATTAGGACTAGATTTCGATGCCAACTTCTTTCCTACAAGTGCAAAAGCTTGAAAAATATGATTTTAGATGTATTTATTAAATTTCTTAGTTTTATGTATATTGTTTTATTAAAAAAGTGATTAAAATGTAACAAATTAGATACTTATTACTTTAGATGAGGAAACTTAAGTAAAATTAGATAAATAAAATACTTGTGATTAATGATAGCATGCACCAAATGCAAGAACAGTTGTATAATTCATGGTGGTAACTGGATCTGTTGTTTTCACAAATCTGTCAGGTGAAATAACCAGCCATCACCATAGTCTGATAGGGTCTAAGTACAACTGTACAAAGATAGAACTAAATGAAAAAATATTAGTTTTGGTTGTAAAAATAAATAGTTACATGGTGCTGTCAAGGTAAAAATAAAGGTAATCTGTATTTCATATTTTCTTTGTTACATGATGGTTACAAGGTCGGTCAAATGGACCGAGTCCATATACGGTATTAGAGTAGAGAATATAAGAGATAAAATATAAAGTTTTACTGAAAGAAACTTTTCATATTCATTTAGGAAGTTCTGGAGGTTATTGCAATAAAATCTGTAAACTGTAAAATGTATTTTTATTCAACATGAAAATCACCTTACACTCGGACTAGTTAGAGTCTGAATCAGACTCTGATTCCATAAATTCACAAACAAATCTTTTGTAAAAATAGTTAATTAAATATTAATGATCAGATTTTTTGTGTATATAAGACTTGCCAAATTCTGTGAAGATACACTTACTACATTAAAATTTATAGTATGTATACTTTCATAGTTACCTTGTTGTTGCAAGGTCAGTCAAAATGACCAAGCCTGTATACTGAAAGTTAAACAGTGCTCAAGATAAAAGACGTGACTATATACCAAAGTACAAACTAAACAATCCACATGAAAAATAATATCTAAGAGTTTTACACAATGCTCAACTTAAGTAATGTGATTGGAGACAAAGAATAAAGTAGATAAAGAAGAAGAAACAAAAAGCAAATGAGACAGATAAATAAGTCAGCAGGAAAAGTAGAAGTTTAAAGTAAAATCATATAAACCACTACCGTGATATCATATAACGCACATGATGGATAAGTAAGTCAGCAGGAAAAGTAGAAGTTTAAAGTAAAATAATTTAAACCACTACCGTGATATCATATAACACATATAAGTAGTAAATAAGCTAGTGGACAAAGTAGAAGTTTAAATAAGCAAGTACATGGCAATAAGATAGCACCACAGCTTTGCATGTAAACAAGTCTTGGGTACAAACCTACAATTACAATCAAATTCCAGTAAAGTTTACCAGATTTGGAAGCTCATTATTATGTCTGCTGTACCACATGAATCAGACTAACTTACATGACTTTTCTTTACCTTATGGAATTTTATTGTTGTTTATAACATTCCCAAACTACAATTCAGAAACCTCTGAAATCCAAATTAGATAAATATGTGGGTTAAACAAAGAAACAAAAAGAATTAAAAAAATATTAATCAAATTCCTTTCACAAGGAACATATAATCACAAATTCTTGATTAAATTTAACTTCTTCTCAATTAATTAATTTTTATCACTTTTTGTCAAGGACTGTTTACTTACCGAAAAAAATAAAATAAAGCCTCATTTGATGAAATAACTCCTGTTTCTTGAAGTTTCATAACTTTACTTACATCTTCTCGTATGTGGCTGAAATACAGAGTTAAGAAAGTCTGTAAAATCTATCTATTTTCCAAGTATCAGGAATAATGAACATCAACTTGTAAAAAAGATCTCACAAAATAAAGTGATGACAATGTTACTGTAAAAAAACTTTTACATGTAACACTGAACACTAATTCTTTAGACATCTTCAGATCAATACAGTAAAGTCTAATATGGTATATAAACAGATTAATACCATCCAGACTAATGCT
>NW_013672358.1:28843-33538 GCF_000517525.1 Limulus polyphemus
GAACACTAATTCTTTAGACATCTTTAGATCAATACAGTAAAGTGTAATATGGTATATACACAGATTAATACCATCCAGACTAATGCTGTACAGATCAATACAGTAAAGTTTAATACAGTACAGTAATTCAGTACAAACTAATACATACAATCAGACAGTTACAACTGCTAGTCTTGGAATTCAGACACACTTATGTTCACCAACGGAAGGTCAAACTACATGTGAGCATATTAATCACACTAATTTTAAGATATTCTAAGAAGTGTTTATTTTTATCATAACAGGTTTTCAGTTCTATAACAACTTGACAAACATCTATTGCTCTGTCAAAAATTATATTTACACACACACACACACACACATACACTCCAAAAAATGCTAAGGTAATAGCAATGCATAAAATGTTGCTGTGGGTTGCTTTAGTAAAAAATAAATAACAAGCTTCAGGTCATATAGAAACAGATTACCAAATAAAGTTCACTAGATTTTCTAATAGAATTTTTATAATACATGGATTTCTTTGTAAAATTTTTAATTTGACCAATGGAAGTAAGCTATGGGTTTATTCTCAGCTGATGGATTAATTTCAACACACTCAGAGTAAGCGTATGTAACTTTTCATATTGTGTATAAAGACGTAACTGACGGTTGAAACTTGTTACAAAAGCAATTATTAACATATAACACGTAGTGTTTACTATAACACAACCTACTCCAAGTCTCTCACAATGTCCACTGCTCCCCATTTTCTTCTAATTTCTTCGGCTGTAGCTGAGGGACCATCCTTGCTTTCATCCAAGATCTCCTCTCCATCCAAAGAGCAAGTATTGCCAATAAACAGGATTAGGCACAAAATGCTAGAAATGTTTAGAGTAAAACAAAACAGAACATTATTGATGAAAAATCACTCAAGCATTTAATAAATACTTACAATGGTCAACACCTTTTATTCACATGCTGGTATTAAAAAACAGGTATTTAAAAAATATATAGGTTTGTTGACTGATATATATATTTTCAATACAGGATGTTCTGCACATATTTTCTGACATAATAACTGAACGTTGAATAAAAGGCCTTAACAATATCGTTAGGCCTATTAGACCAGATACTAGTGATTTAATTCTAATCACTAGTGGGTCAACCTTTTAGTTCAAATTGATTTACTTCCAACAACTAGTGGGTCAGCCTTTTAATTAATTGGTACAAGATCAGTGTGTGACAACTCAGTCATATGAGCTCAACAGTTTACTTGTTACTTAACATGTAGACTCACTTTTCATTATAAGTTCAAATCTATTATTGGTTCTACAGACATTTTAGAATGCAATTAACTATTTAATTTACAAGTCAGATTTTTTCTAATACTAAAACAAAAATGTCTTAAAAATAATAAAATAATGTCAAAATAGCTAAAACTTACATTAAATTCAAACTTCCAAGCTTTACACCCCACTTCTCACTTCCTTTGCAGTCTATGTTTGAACTTACGCTTAAAACACAATATTCTTAACTCTATGGAAACCATTACTTCTCTAGCAATAGCAAAATTTACATTATAATCTGATATTTGAAAATAGTTTCGTAATTATAAGAAACAGGTTACAGTGTACTTAAACGAATGAATAAGCCTCTAAAGTCTAAGTTACACTTTCTATTATGTTACTTGTTAGTTATTAATACTAATCGTACTATAGAAAGTTGTTCATATGTTAGAAATGAATACTTTTAGATGAAACTTGACAATCATACCATTACCAATATAATTTAACATAAATATAATCACAGTGAAGATCATAATATTATTAAATAATGTTTACTCACCTTGAAACCAACGGTAACTTTGTCAAATTTCTGTGGTGTGTTGGAATTAGGCCTATGATTTCCATACCCACTATAGTATAAGTATAACAAGTTCTCACTATCAATTTCAACTTTCAAGCACCATTCAATATCAAGTGAAAACAAATTAAGTTTAGACTTCTTCAGAAATCGGTTGGCACATGAGTAAAGTAAAACAGTAAATCAACTAACTGTTGTTAAAATGCACACGTGTCATTTGCCACAAAACTCTGTACCGTCAACATAAATCAAGAACGAACGTGTACTTTGAACCCTAAGTACGATTTTAATTTCTATTTGGTACGAAAGCTTACGATTGTTTCTCTGTGTCACTTCTGTCTCTCCCTTAAATAAATGTGTGATCACTCGTTCCCTTGGTTACGGTAATAAAACTATCATAAAGACATAAAAAAAGGAGAGTGCATACGCATGCGCTGAATCATTAGATATTTCGCATGAAATGTGTTAACGAAATATTACGCCCTCGCTCAAATAATAAGGAAGGAGGATCTTTAGCACAATGAAACAGAATTTGTTAAAATATGAAAACAAAAATACAAAATCTAGCAACCCAAGCACTTTCGAAAGGTGGTCCTTTTTCATCAGAGACAAACTATTAGAATACAGTTATGATTACTCTTACTATGGTGGAACTCACCATTCCTTCTAAAGGGATGTTTGACCTTGCTTTTCTTGTTATAAGTACAGTACTAAAAAATAGATGAATGATATGATCGCTTCAGGAAGATGGCAAGAAAACTTGATATCGTCTGTTGAATAGAGGACAATTTAGAATTTTGTAGAATTTCTTTAAATATGTATGCATTGTTGTTAGAAATGAACACGTGAAAATTATCTCCTCCTAAACATTTATTCATAATATGTTTTACAGACATAAAATATATATAATAGAAAATGGATACAATGACCTCTATATTTTTCATATTAAAAGAAAATTACCGCAAGAATTCTTACACGCATATCCACGATTCACCTTTATCGAAATAAGAAGGGCTAGTTTATAAAACTTTCTGTGTACGGTTAGTTTCAGCAAGCGAATCTTTTTAACCTTTAACACAGTAGATGTAACGTAGTTAATGTGTGCTCTCTGGTTTCACGCATGTGTTCTTAGTATTAGAAACTAAATAGCCTACATGGAAAGCGTTCCCTGGTGGATCAGCGGTAAGTTTACGGAGTTACAACACGATGTTAAAAGGTTAACCGATTGCAAATTGTCTGTTGTGTAGTTTTGCGCTAAAAAACAACAATTGTAGTGAAAGTTTTTTATTTGATAAAATATAGTTTAAAAAATAATAAGTTTTATTTTTTTCACAACACCCTTAGCCCTACTTTTTTCACTCTCATATTCAAACCGGGAGGGAAGTTTTGGTTCTGATAGCGAATGCACATCAAATTTGTATTAAACACAACAAACAAACTGGACATTGTTGTTACACTGAAAATCAACCGGTATAGTAATAGTGGATTTGACATTATTTGTCTAGGTCCTAATATGGACATTTCTGTTATACTGAAAATCTGAAATGAATGTTACTAAACACAGTGACTTGAATTTTTATGTCTACTGTACTAAATGATTTGAATAATGTCATACTGAAACGAACATTACTATCCCACTGATCTGAATATGACTGTAGCCAAGTGGTTAGGGTACTCGACTAGCAATCTGCGGGTCGCGGGTTTGAATTCCCGTCACACCAAACATGCTCGCCCTTTCAGCCACGGGTCGTTATAATGTGATGGTCATTCCACTTTTCGTTGGTGAAAGAGAATCCCAAGAGTTGACGGTGTGTGTTGTTGAGTAGCTGCCCTGCCTCTAGTTGATCACTGCTAAATTAAGGACGGCTAATGCAGATAGCTTTCGTGTGGCTTTGCGTGAAATTCAAAAACAACCAAATCAAACCGAATTTGACTGTCATACTGAAACGAACATTACTTGTTTGGACATTGATTTGAACATAATCATTAAATCTGTTAGATGGTGAGGAATGAGATGAAGTCAAGGTGTCAGGTGACCTGCCTGTCCGAAGGAAGAGAAAGCGAAGAGCTAAGTATGATGAAACAAGATCTGCATAAGATGATACAACTACATCACCTATGACTACATATAGGTAGGCCCTCTCAGAGGTTCAGAGAGGCCCTGGCCATTTCTATCTTTTGAGGCCCCTGGGTAAAATAAAAAATAAAAAATGACACTTATTATAAATAAAAGAAGACAATCATTAGCCCAAAAGAAAAGGGGAACATAATTTGAATATTTAATTAGTATATGTAATTTGCAGCTCTAAGCTGAGTCGAGTGTGTGTGTGTGTCACATTTTGGTCTAATTGGGAGGCACATAAAAACAAGTCGCACGGATTTCAGTTGCTTGAGCACTACATGCTATATTCAAAATCATATGACAACTTACCTAGAGTGTATCACTTTATTCTGGCACTTTCTATCACTCAAGTTCACCGTGAGTTGTTTCTCAAAGTTAAAGATAATAAAAACAAGACTGAGAAGCCTGTTGAGAGCTGAGCATTTTGAAGCTCTCGTGCTCATAAGCACTGAAGCCAGCATTATATCTGAGACACCAAACAGTCAAATCATAGATATGCTCTCAAAATCATCTGATGAGCTCAGATGGCTTCTGGTGTATTGAATTCATATTTTCAGATACTGTTAATGCATAAAAAGATTAAACACTTACATGTATTGTTTTATGTATATGTTATGCATATATAGAACGGGACATACTAATATATTGTTATGTCTCCAGTCGTTAGTTAATTTTCCGTAAATTCGTTCCGACGAAACTTTAGCGACACAGGTCCTTTCTTATATAAAACT
>NW_013672358.1:34452-36036 GCF_000517525.1 Limulus polyphemus
GACGCAACAATATATATAAAGTATAAATGTATTTTCATATTTATGCACAACTGTATTTTCACACGAGTTTCGTTTACTGTTGAACATGCTAATATCTTAAGTGTTTACTGTTTTAGATATAACATGAGTGTTAGTTTATATTTCGAAAATAAGATAATGTTAGAAAAAAAAAAGTATAATAAGGTGAAAATTAAACATATATCATGTCTAACCGAAACCGTATCTCAAAATGCCAACATATTAATGGTACAACTTCAACAGCTCTATCACGTGCTGCTGACCTCAATAGTCTTCAATTTTACAGCCTCTACAACCTTCTCAAAGACATCTGACCACAAGGTATTTCTCCAATGTTACAACTTCTACAACCTGAGGAACACCTTAGCTGAAGATGTCTTCATTGTTATAACTTCTACAGCTCTCGTTATGTATCTGAAAGCATGAAAGCCTACATAAATAAATAGCAATTTCCTTAAAGGTCCACAGATGGCGGCAGTGATGAAGCTTAGGAATGAACACCGCAGAACTCGACTAGATGTAAAATATATCTTGACTTTTTTTGATTGTATAAACTCTAAGAAACGTAAGAAATATCAAGTATGTATTTTACAACACACAAACTCTACACAAGAAATGTCAAATATGTAGGTGTAAATACTCCTAAGAAGATTGAATCAGGATCGAAGCGTATATACTTAACCCTAGATAGCATGCTTATATACAAATCTCGCCCCCCCCCCCCAATGGCCCAACGGTATGTCTGCGGACTTATAACGCTAGAAACCGGGTTTCGATACACGTGGTGGGCAGAGCACAGATAGTCCCCGTGTAGCTTTGTGCGTAATTAAAAATAAACACAAATCTCGATAACAAAATGTACTTAGTACACGTCTAAAACTATTTAATTGTATGTATTGTAAGTTTCGTCATGAGATACAATAAACGTGCTTTGATCAGTGCTAGGACACAACAAATTCTGCCACTTTTTGCATACTAGGAAAGCAATATAAAGCAAATTAAAATCTAGGGAATCTTAACCTTGAAAATACACCAAAACAAGTACACGAGATAATTAGTATTTTTCAACATAATAAATACAGTATAAATTTATTAGGATGTTTTATTGTCATCATATGAATAACACCAGCATTGTTTAAGATTGTGGAGTATTTATTATTTACACCCTGTTAGGACAATTTTATCGAAAAAATAATTCTTGTACCCTCCCCCCATAAAAAGAAACAACAAACAAAGTACTACAAATTAATAACTATGAGCTATAAGGAATTATTTTAATTTTACAAATTTGTTTGTTTTTTTAATTATGCACAAAGCTACACAAAGGCTATCTGTGCTCTGCCCGCCGCGGGTATCGAAACCCGGTTTTTAGCATTGTAATTCCACAGACATACCGCTGTGTCACTGGGGGGCGTTACGAGTTTGATATTGTTACGTCTGTGTTCGTTTGTTAATTTTTCATAGAAATTCTTTCCGAGAAACTTTAGCAATACAAGTCTTTACTTAAATAAAACTAGTTTATTCTTTCTCAATTCAATTTTGCAATACACATAAGTTCCACAGTCA
>NW_013672358.1:36047-48874 GCF_000517525.1 Limulus polyphemus
CCTGTCTGCAATTCAGTTATTTATTTTTTCTATCTATACCGTCAGTTCTCGCCGGTCTTATATATACGAAATAGAGGGCGTCTGGTAAACACTCGAGCCTTCACGAACATTCTAGATACTCATTACGTGTTACTAGAGTCACGTGACTTCCGCTGTCGTAACAACATGATAAAAAGCAAATTGTGAATTGTAGTTAACTATTAATTGTTTTCTTTTGAGGAAGTTAATGTTTTAAGAAAATAAATTATTATTAAATTAGCGTAGACTCAAAGTATGTGAATAAGAATAAAGTTTACCTTATACTGATATTATACGTGTTTATTCAGTAAATTAAACAATGATAATGCCAGTTAAAAATTAATTTCCCATGCCGGGAATCGAACCCGGGCCTCCTGGGTGAAAGCCAGGTATCCTAGCCACTAGACCACATGGGATGATGAAAGATTTATCTTTTGCTGTTATAATTGTATAACAGATTTGTTTTACGTATATAAATTTTACATTTTACCCAGAAAAATACTTATATTGTTATAATTCTGAAAATATATAAATTTAGTCCATGAGTTGAAAGTAGGCTTAGTGCATACACTAAGCGTTGGCCAGCATACTCCTATTTATATATGTACTCTTGTGTGAAAAAGGCACTTTCCACAGAGTTAACTAAAAATCATTTAGCAAATTCTGTTCTTTGCTTAACAAATATATAATAAAGTACAACTTCATAAAAAGGAAATATACATATTAGTCCAAACCAGTTGTGTTTCAATGTCTGATCACAGTCGAATTACTATATAATACTCTGCACTCGAGTAGAGTTGAAAGCAAAGCAAACGTGTCCAAAAGTATTACGCAATCATTATTTCTGTGCTTATGAGATTAAAGTATAGGTGCAAACGTCTTGGTTCAAAATCAATTAGTTATTAACTACCTTAAAACAGTTGTTTTGTGTTCTGCAGTGAATTGCTTTTTTTTAAAGAAATATTCCGTTGTACAACATAATTTTCTGACAATAACAAGCAAATAACTTTAAGATAATCCACAATAATGTAGATAGCGTAGTGTAAACATATTTAATTAAGAGAAAAAACCAGTGAAAATTTTCTACTTCTTCAACTTTTGACTTCACCAGTCTTGGCAGTTGTTTCTGTCAGGATTGGGCTTATGTTCGATAATTCGTGATACAGTCGTAAGGTAAAACGTTGAGGAAATAAAGAATTTCCACTGGATATTGGCTGTTTCTCTTCAATAAACAATTTTAATATTAACAATATTTTAAAGGTTCTAAATATAAATATTCCAAATTTGTAGCAATTGTTTTGTGTAAAGGCCTTGGTTACTTGTAAAAATCAGCCAGAATATTTTAAAAACTGGACTGCTATTACAATTGAGTAAACGAAAAAAAAATATAAAACTGGTTGGTCATTATAACTGAGTTAATGTAGAGAGAGAGAGAATAACATATTTTATAAAATGATTGTTGCTATAATTATACAGTGTGAATATAGTCTGAGAATAGTGTTTTATAAAACTATATAGGTGTTATCATCGTGTAAACGTAGACAGAGTATATTTTATTAAACTAGGTTGATATTATTACTGTGAAATTTAAATTATAAATAATATTTTATAAAACTATTTGATGTTATCACTGTGTAAACGTGGACATAATACATTTAATAAAAGTGGTTGGCATTATCACATGTAAATACATGTGGGAAATAAAAACTGGTTGATGTTATCACTGTGTAAATAATGTAGTCAGGAAATAGTTTTGTAAAACACTGGTTGATATTATCATTGTGTATACGAACGTAGATGGATAATAATATTTTATAAAACAATTTGATGATATTATTGTATAAATTCCTAGTTTGTCCCTGAAGAAGAAAGGTCAACCTTTCGAAAGACCTCGGGTTATTGGGTTCTTATTCATTTCTATCAACCTACGTGTTTTTTGTTTTTTTCTTGACATCATGACTGTGTAAATAATGTAGTCAGGAAACAGTTTTGTAAAACATTGATTGGTGTTATCACTGTGTGTACAAACGTATACAGAGAATATTATTTTATAAAACTGGTTGATGTTATCACTGTATAACGTAGACAGGAAAAATAATTTAAAAACTGGTTGATCTTAACACTGTGTAACGCAGACAGGAAAAATAATTTAAAAAACTGGTTGATGTTATCACTGTGTAACGTAAACAGAGAATAACATTGTCTGAAATTGAGTGTTATTATTGCTGTGTAAACTCAATTCTGTATTTTATTAAAAATTGTCGAACATGTAAAGATAACTATGTCTGCCTTTTGGGAAGGTAGCAAATTTTCCAGGGGTAATAAGATTTTTTTTTCGAATATCTCTGAATTCTTGCTTGTGGTATCATTTAAAGCCCAGCGAGTTGCTGTACAACTGTGTTTACAGAAAACGTACTAAAAATAGCTGGTGGTGATCACGTGAGGAACTCAGAGGAGAACGGATGTTAAAATTGCTTAATGGAACATTATTAAAAGCAGTACAAACTTAACGTTTGAAATATCATAATTGGAATCACAAAACAGCAAATAAAATCATAAACTATGAACGTAGAAATACTGGAGCACATGCTTTAATTTACTTTCTAACCCCCAGCGGTAAGTCTAAAGACTTGTGCCTCTAAAAACCGGGTTTCGATACCCGTGGTGGGCATAGCACAGATAACCAATTGTGTAGCTTTGTGTAGCTTTACAACAATTAGAAATTTATTTTAGTTTCAACGAAAAAGTATCAGTAAGTTAAACACAGTTCAGTTAATTAAGATTCGGTATGATGTTGTGCTACTTTTTCAGTGTTAAATAGTGTTATATGAAAAGTGTTTTAAGTAATGATAAAATTACGTACACAGTATTTAACTGATATATATATATATTAAGCAATTACGATATGACACACACGTTGTTGTAATACAAAACCTGGGCTCATAATTGAAGAATCACATTTGGATAAGAAAAATCTTCTGTTGTTATTCACTACATTTGTTTGACATTCTTAAAAGTTTAGGATTTATTTTTAAAAGGCGAATTCGTTGCATTCATTTATCACAAACAGATCTTGACCAATTCATCTTGACTTCATTGAATAGATCTACTGCTTAACATGTCTATTATATTACAGTTCTTAACTTTACAGAAACTTTAGATCTGAGTGAAGAATTTATATTACAAGGTATATAAAATGTAACACCTAACCGATACTAACATCAACGTACCTAAATTAATATGATTTTTCAGTGAACTCAAAATTATAGATCTCTGTAGATGACGCTATTCACATTTATTTATATATTTAATAAAAGCAATTTCAAACAATGAAAAATTATAACACTTTCCATCTTATGTTAATTCGACATTTCTACGAAGCTATGTTTAGTGTATAAAAGAAGATCCTTTTTTTTATGTGAGCTTTGACTTTAGGACAGTAATAAGTCCATTTGCTTAAATATTAAATCCAGCTTTTACACTGAAACGCTGTTTTGTGAAGTAAAATAAAATCAAGAACTTCTCAGACACTTGCACCTGTTTCAAGGAATATTTTTATTATAATGTAAATTGTTACAAGAAATAGAGCCAAAAATACAGAATTAAATTAAAAAGTGCATCAACAGAAATATGCTAGACCTTGTAATGGTGCCAGTTCTCTCAAGATCTTATAAGACTCTCCCCCCACCCTACTTTTAACAAATTGCCCGTCTCTTCAACGTTACACTTCGGGGTTAAAAACCTAGAGACAAATCATATTTAGCGAAGCACTGGAAATATAATAAATGATAAAAGAAAATAAATATGTTTCCTTCTTATGCTTTAAACAAATTATGTTATTAAAATGAGAAAATCTATCACTCATGAAACTTATCTTCCATGCGGGCACCATTAGCTAGCAGAGATGTAGGTAAGCTTAAAAGGATCTGCTTAATGACTGGGGTACATTATTAAGTTACTGTCTTCAATACCATCTGTTAGGACATTATCTCCAGTACTCACCTGTCAGGACACTGTCTTCAGTCCTCATATTTTAGGACATTGTCTCCAGTCCTCACCAGTTAGGAAATTGTCTCCAGTCCTCATCTGTTAGGACATTGTCTCCAGTCATCACCTGTCAGAACACTGTCTACAGTCCTCATCTGTTAGGACATTGTCTCCAGTCTTCACCTGTCAGGAAACTGTCTCCAGTCCTCGTCTGTTAGGACACTATCTTCGTATCGTCTGTTAAGATTCTGTCTCTAATCGTGGTCTGTCATCAACTGTAATACGACCAGGACAGCGATTTGATAAGATCACTAATTAGTAATTAGTGTAATATGACTGAGGTAACGACATGGTAAAATTACTATTCATTGTAATAAGACTGAGATAACGACATGGTAAAACCACTATTCAGTGTAATAAGACTGAGATAACGACATGGTAAAATCACTATTCATTGTAATAAGACTGAGGTAACGACATGGTAAAATCACTATTCAGTGTAATAAGACTGAGGTAACGACATGATAAAATCACTATTCAGTGTAATAAGACTGAGATAACGACATGGTAAAACCACTATTCAGTGTAATAAGACTGAGGTAACGACATGGTAAAACCACTATTCAGTGTAATAAGACTGAGGTAATGACATGGTAAAACCACTATTCAGTGTAATAAGACTGAGGTAACGACATGGTAAAATCACTATTCAGTGTAATAACACTGAGGTAATGACATGGTAAAACCACTATTCAGTGTAATAACACTGAGATAACGACATGGTAAAATCACTATTCAGTGTAATAACACTGAGATAACGACATGGTAAAACCACTATTCAGTGTAATAAGACTGAGGTAACGACATGGTAAAATCACTATTCAGTGTAATAACACTGAGATAACGACATGGTAAAACCACTATTCAGTGTAATAAGACTGAGATAACGACATGGTAACACCACTATTCAGTGTAATAAGACTGAGATAACGACATGGTAAAACCACTATTCAGTGTAATAACACTGAGATAACGACATGGTAAAATCACTATTCAGTGTAATAACACTGAGATAACGACATGGTAACACCACTATTCAGTGTAATAAGACTGAGGTAACGACATGGTAAAACCAATATTCAGTGTAATGTGACCAGGATAAGAACATGGTAACACCACTATTCAGTGTAATAAGACTGAGGTAACGACATGGTAAAACCAATATTCAGTGTAATGTGACCAGGATAAGAACATGGCAAGACCCGTCATCGAGTGTACGAAGACCAGTATAAGAACATGGCAAGACCCGTTGTCATGTAATACTTTCTCCGGTTAAATTAGTTAGAACAAAATCTGGCTTCTTGTCGTGTTAACTTACTATGGAAGTCAACAAGGCCTGTATACCCTACAGTTATTTAGGCCTAACGAGGAAGACACCAGTTGAGTACATAGTATAACAGACGCTCTAATGAGAAGACCCTGGCTATTTCTACTACACACACATACTATTTCTCTGAATACTGGAACAGCCAACAATGTAAAACATTAATTATCTGGTAATTAGTAGTAATGATCAATATAAACCGATCGCCACAACCTTATCGTAAATTTTCGTGTATTTGGTTTTAGAAAAAAGTGAAGACAATGTTGTAATAAGTACTTCATGATGACAAGTTCAATATTTTCGGAGTATTCTGTGTGTATAAATAGCTTGTTTCTGTTGAACTTGGCACACTCATGTAGAAAACTACCTTCTTCTTCCAAAAAACTAAATAGAAAGTTATGTTAACTCGTCTCTACCATCTACATTTCGAAGTATATAATAAAATGTAAAAAAAGCGTTCTTTATTTATGACGGACTGAGTTTTGTTTGTTTCTGGAGCATATTCCTGCTAATTTTTGTATTTAAGTAAGTCACACCATAGTATAGGGGCAGTGTTTGGATACTTAGTTACGTTATTACGTCACTGTACAGGACGACTGTCTGGAAGTTTAGTTACTTTATTACATCACTGTACAGGACGGTTGTCTGGAAGTTTAGTTACGTTATTACATCACTCACTCTACAGAGCGAGTGTCTGGAAGTTTAGTTACGTTATTACATCACTCTACAGAGCGAGTGTCTGGAAGTTTAGTTACGTCATTACGTCACTGTACAGGACGATTGTCTGGAAGTTTAGTTACGTTATTACGTCACTGTACAGGACGGTTGTCTGGAAGTTTAGTTACGTTATTACATCACTCTACAGAGCGAGTGTCTGGAAGTTTAGTTACGTCATTACGTCACTGTACAGGACGATTGTCTGGAAGTTTAGTTACGTTATTACGTCACTGTACAGGACAATTGTCTGGAAGTCTGTAGTCATATCCCTGTTTTAGGCCACTCTATACTGTATTGTGTGAAGTGACTCAGTACATATGACTTGTAGTTATATTCCTGATTTGGGCCACTTTATACTGTATTGTGTGAAGTGACTCAGTACATATGACTTGTAGTTATATTCCTGATTTGGGCCACTTTATACTGTACTGTGTGAAGTGACTGAGTACATATGACTTGTAGTTATATTCCTGATTTGGGCCACTCTATACTGTATTGTGTGAAGTGACCGAGTACTTATGACTTGTAGTCATATTCCTGATTTGGACCACTCTATAGTGTATTGTGTGAAGTGACTCAGTACTTATGACTTGTAGTCATATTCCTGATTTGGGCCACTCTATAGTGTATTGTGTGAAGTAAGACTGCTTAAGATTTGTATTTATTTCACTGCTTTGGATCACTCTGTATTGTGAGAAGTGAATGAGTACTTATGACTTGTAGTCATATTCCTGATTTGGGCCACTCTATACTGTATTGTGTGAAGTAAGACTGCTTAAGATTTGTATTTATTTCACTGCTTTGGATCACTCTGTATTGTGGGAAGTGACTGAGTACTTATGACTTGTAGTCATATTCCTGATTTGGGCCACTCTATAGTATATTGTGTGAAGTAAGACTGCTTAAGATTTGTATTTATTTCACTGCTTTGGATCACTCTGTATTGTGGGAAGTGACTGAGTACTTATGACTTGTAGTCATATTCCTGACTTGGGCCACTCTATAGTATATTGTGTGAAGTAAGACTGCTTAAGATTTGTATTTATTTCACTGCTTTGAATCACTCTGTATTGTAACAGTAACAATATGTTCTTTTTATTTAATTTGTGTTATAAGTTTCTTTTATTATAAAACAACAACAGTAACAAGTGTTATTCAATCTAGATTCTCATCCACAAGCGGTATGTCTGCGGACTTTCAACGCTAGAAACTGGGTTTCGATGCCCGTGTTGGGCAGAGCACAGAGAGCCCATTGTGTAGCTTCGTGCTAAATTACAAACAAACAAAACTCATCCACAATTCCTGAAGTAATTTGATTTCAGTTTTTATTTCATTTCGAATCTTATTTTATTTATTTCCAAGTGACACAAGGGGAGTTTGAAGTGTATTGTTCCAACAAATTGAAATGAATTGACTAGGTATAAAAAATTGAATAACTTAGAAAAAAACAGAGATACATTACGTCATCACTCTTCCAGAAATAGGTCCAAAACATCACATCTCTTGATATAGGGGAACCATCCGAGAAGGGGGAAGGAAGGGGTTTTTTGGGGGACAAGGTTACGCTATATTACTGTCTGGTAAGGGTAAGAAATCGTGGTGGGCGAGAAAAGAAAAAGTTAAGAATTTATTTTAGGACCCTCGTTTACTGGTTTTTTGTGTTCTGAAAAAACGTCACGTTTCTGCATGATATGGGACGTTTGTGTAAGAGTAAATAGCAATAATTCAAGAGGTAGGAGAGATTTTGTTCTGTCTAGGTTATCATTTAGGATACTCGAACCCATAAAAAGGAGAAGGATTTTAAGCTTCTGGTGTAGTTACTCTAAATTACTCAGGATTCGAAGGAGTAACTTTTTCATCACTTCACGAATTCACGGTAGGCGTTGTTTCTAATATTTAACTTTACACTCTTAGTATCGTTGCTGTAAGCGTGTTGTATTTTTAGTTAGTTAAACATGTACATGTAATTAAGACTTTAAACAAAAAAGTCTGGCATTTACTGTTACTTCTATTTGTACTTTTTGTTTAAACAATATGTTTTTATTTCAGTAAATATTCCTATAAGAAAGAGTCTTTCTTAAATATAAAGGTTTTCCAATTTTTAGAAATTACATATAAATATACAGCCTTTTTTATCTTGTCCGTTCAGTAAAAAATATGTAGGCCTAAAACCCGTGACTGATGAGTTTAAAAATGGAAGTTAGAACAAAACAGATATTGAGAAATAGTTAGTGTAAAACAACACACAGAGAGAAGTAGTGTAAGACAAAACAGGTATTGAGAAATAGTTATTGTAAAACAACAAACAGAGATAAGTAGTGTAAAGCAAAACAGGTATTGAGAAATAGTTAGTATAAAACAAAACAGACACTGAGAAATAGTCAGTGTAAAACAAAACAGATATTGAAAAATAGTTAGTGTAAAACAAAACATATAGAAAAATAGTTAGTGTAAAACGAAACAGATATTGAGAAATAGTCAGTGTAAAACAAAACAGATATTGAGGAATAGTTAGTGTAAAACGAAACAGATATTGAGAAATAGTCAGTGTAAAACAAAACAGATATTGAGAAATAGTTAGTGTAAAACGAAACAGATATTGAGAAATAGTTAGTGTAAAACAAACAGGCATTGAGAAATAGTTATTGTAAAACAAAACATATATTGAGAAATAATCAGTGTAAACAAAACAGATATTGAGAAATAGTTAGTGTAAAACGAAACAGATACTGAGAAATAGTCAGTGTAAAACAAAACAGATATTGAGAAATAGTTAGTGTAAAACAAAACAGATATTGAGAAATAGTTAGTGTAAAACGAAACAGATATTGAGAAATAGTTAGTGTAAAACGAAACAGATACTGACAAACAGTTAGTGTAAAACAAAACAGATATTGAGAAATAGTTAGTGTAAAACGAAACAGATACTGAGAAATAGTTAGTATAAAACAAAACAGATATTGAGAAATAGTTAGTGTAAAACGAAACAGATATTGAGGAATAGTTAGTGTAAAACGAAACAGATATTGAGAAATAGTTAGTGTAAAACGAAACAGATACTGACAAACAGTTAGTGTAAAACGAAACAGATACTGACAAACAGTTAGTGTAAAACAAAACAGATATTGAGAAATAGTTAGTGTAAAACGAAACAGATACTGAGAAATAGTTAGTGTAAAACAAAACAGGCATTGAGAAATAGTCAGAGTAAAACAAAACAGATATTGAGAAATAGTTAGTGTAAAACAAAACAGGTATTGAGAAATAGTTAGTATAAAACAAAACAGATATTGAGAAATAGTTAGTGTAAAACGAAATAGATATTGAGAAATAGTTAGTGTAAAACAAAACAGGTATAGAACAATAGTTAGTGTACAACGAATCAGATACTGTGAAATAGTGTAAAAGAACATACAGAGAGAAGTAGTGTAAAACAAAACATATATTGAGAAATAGTCAATGTAAAACAAAACAGATATTGATGAATAGTTAGTGTAAAACGAAACAGATATTGAGAAATAGTTAGTGTAAAACGAAACAGATATTGAGAAATAGTTAGTGTAAAACAAAACAGATATTGAGAAATAGTTAGTGTAAAACAAAACAGATACTGACAAATAGTTAGTGTAAAATAAAACAGGTATTGAGAAATAGTTAGTGTAAAACAAAACAGGCATTGAGAAATAGTTAGTGTAAAACAAAACAGGTATTGAGAAATAGTTAGTGTAAAATAAAATTGAGAGAGAAGTAATGTAAAAAGCAAAACATTCAGCGTTTACTCAATTTAAAAAATGATGTCAATTATTGATGCAGCGTCTGAAACTTCTCCAAACTTGGTAATCTTTTATCGGCGTGAGTTTCTAGGAAGTTATTCGAAGTCTACTCCGATCAAGCGGTTGGAGTCCAGCTAACCTACTTCAGTATAGCTGGGTGGTTGGTTGGTCACTGACTCACGTGTTTCAACAACATCAGATCCTGCGTTCTCAGTTTGCAGGTGCCCAAATTTGGAACGCGACAGGCCAGCCCTAACCCCCATCGTTCGTGCTCCTTAGTTTCGTTTAAACCAACGACACCAGAGTAGTTGCGTTATTTTTGGTACGAGGCAGGCTAACTAATCATAAAGTGGCGCGATGTTTGACTCACTCTAACCGCTTTCTCCGGATTGGCCACTGTAGATACGGCTTCAGGGTTCAGCTTGTTCTGTCTAACCGGTGACGTCTTTAGTTTGCACATCAGACAACTAAAAGAATTGACCAGCAGGACTTGAGGGAAGCAACATTCGTGGTAAGTGTGTTCGTTTTTAATATCACTATGTAGGATAGTGTTTAGTTTGAGGTTCTACAACATCTTAAAGTTATCGTCAAAACCACATTTTATCAGCTTGATCTCAGTCATTTCCTTCTAATTTCTTACTTTGAAAAGAAGTTTCAAATTACCTAGAACTGCAGAACGTAAGCTATTTTTATCATATCGGTAAAGTGGCCTTTTCTGCAATACTTATCCATCTCAGAAACTTTAACTACCGAAATTCTTTTGAATTAATTATTATACTTTGTCTTTGTAATTTTATTTATTTATTAAACTAAGTTTATGTCTTATCCAATAATGACATTCTCTACCTATGCAAAATAATATATGTGTTTTAAATAGTGTAAGAACTAAAATAGCTGACATTTCATATAAGGTAAAGCGTGACTCAGCAGCGCCCCCTCCTAGGATTTTAACTATTTTCTAGTGATCTAATAAGAGTTAAGATATATATACATTTTAAGATATAATATAAATACTCCGCATAAGAGTTAAATAAGAATTTCGATATATTATTATCTCCGTTTAGATACGTGTCAATGAAATAATCTTATGGTGGGTGCTATATGTCTATACATGTGTCTCAAGAACGACATTAATATGTTTAAAATACTGAAAATAAATATGAAGCCCCATCTGTTATTCGATTCACCACTTGCCACTGAGTTATACCGGTTTCAGGGAATTCCAGTGACCCTGGACAAGGGTAAATAAGACTAGGCTCCTTATACAAGGGGTTCAATACGTTATACTAAAATGACTTTGAATATGCAAATTAACATGTCACGTGACAACTATAGCCGATATACTGATCGAGGATTTAGAATTTCCTAGACGGGAATATCCCTTGTGTTAACAGCATTGGTAAACAAAGAAATTTGGATCATCTTGGGGCACCAGGATCATTCAGAAAGAGACCTGTGACAAACTGTATCCCAGCTGTGGTAATCAAAGTGCAATGTGGTGTAAAATATTAGAATCAACAAACACAAAGGTATGTGGTCAACGTGCCCCCCCCTCCCCAGGTAACATAATCAAGAAGGATCTCTCCGCCTGGAAAAGCGACACAAGTCACATGTACACAAGCTGTTTCCTTAACATATCTGTTTAACCTTCGCGTACCACAAGCAGCTGAAGAACGAAACGGGTACTCATGCTATTCCATACGAAGACATACCGGTCATGTCACCGGACTAAACACCTGTAGATTTCTATGCGATCAGGCTGTCGCTGGAATTGAACTTACCGAACAGATCGCACTTTGAAAAATTAATAGCTGTTAAAATTAATATAAAGATCGGGTAACAAGATAATGTATCAACTATTGTGGAAACTACAAACTGATCTGAAGTGAACACAACACGATGGAGAAAAACAAATGTTTATCTGTACGTATGGGCAGCTCGTTGAACTATGTATAAATCCTAGGGTTCGTAGTTCGCATTTCGTTCTCGACAAACTGTGCTCCGTACTTTATGGCCGCGGGTGCGTTATAAGAATTAACGTTTCGAAACCCAATATTTCATTAAAGCAGTCCAAGGGTTGGCGGTGGGAGCTGTTGATTAGTTGCCTTCCTTCTAGTGTGTCAGTTAAAAATTAAGAACGGCTAGCGCAGGTAGCCCTGGTGTAGTTTTGATTGAATTTCCCAAACAAACATATAACTATTATATTTATTGTTTTAGTTGTCTTTCACAGCGAATCTGTTGACATAGAAATTGAGGAATATGTATCACGCAAGCTCTAATATATTCCCATGGATTATCCACCACTTCAGAAGTTGATGACGTTATTCAAAATCAATTTGGGGCCTCATCTTGTTATACTCCATGTCACCACGTTCGGTCGTGCTCTATTTGACGACCGTCATCTTGATAACAGATCTACAGCGTATTTTCCATGAAAAAGGCGATGTCGTATAAAGCTGTCATGTCCGAAGTACACCCTTCTTCTTGCATACTTTCCATAATCTATCTAGTGTACGAGCACGATGGTTCTCCAGCTCCCGTTCTTCAGCGCTGTAACCACAACTACAAAATGAGCTGACAAAGCGCTGTAACCAAAATGAGCTATCACAACTACAGCGCTGTAACCTTAGCGCTGTAACCACAACTACAAAATGAGCTGTCAGCACTATAACCACAACTACAAAATGAGCTGTTCTACAAAATGAGCTGTTGTGGTTACAGCGCTGACAGCCCATTTTGTAGTTGTGGTTACAGCGCTGATAGCTCATTTTGTAGTTGTGGTTACAGCGCTGACAGCTCATTTTGTAGCTGTGGTTACAGCACTGACAGCTCATTTTGTAGTTGTGGTTACAGCGCTGACAGCTCATTTTGTAGCTGTGGTTACAGCGCTGACAGCTCATTTTGTAGTTGTGGTTACAGCGCTGACAGCTCATTTTGTAGCTGTAGTT
>NW_013672359.1:0-10579 GCF_000517525.1 Limulus polyphemus
AGTTCTAGAAACAAGAGAGCGTGAGAATTGTCACGTGATCTCGATGACGCAACAATATATAAGACTGTCACATCGTGAGAGGACAACAGTGTAGTGAGTAATTGAACTGCAGTCATAGAGTTTGTAATTGAACTCGAGCACGTGAGACGTTCGTTTAGAATTATAGCGCGACTGTTGAAATTAAGTGTGTCGTAAAGTTGTATTCGGAAAGAATAAACCAGTTTTATTTAAGAAAGGACTTGTGTCGCTTAAGTTTAGTCGGAAAGAATTTACGGAAAAATTAACTAACGACTGGAGGTGTAACAATATATATAATATCACTAGTACATATTTGTCTTTCAAGAAAACGCCTTGGTCCATTTAGTACGTAGGGTCAGTTTTATTAATTGATAAAAGTAAGCGTAATACAAAGAAACTAATTTCTGCAATATCAGTTGTTTCTTTGTGACATTAAATCAATGTGCAATGCATTTATGTATAAGCCGTAAGAACAGGGGGTAGGGGTAAGGAGGTAGCGTGTATAATACGGGTACTTTCGTTTATATTAGACAGTTGGGGAAATAAGCTACAATGTCTCTTTGATTGATCACCTAATGCTCACGAGTTTTAAAATTAGTTCATACAAACTCTTAGTTCACACAAACTACATTCAAATCTCTCAGTATTAATATGTTATATAACGGAAAAACAAAGGATTTATGATCCTTAAAATGTTATGTCATAAAATGGGATAAAAGCTACATGTCTGATTTTATTTTATTCAAATATGCGTTATATTAAAACAACAGCAAAAAACCTAAGTGCACTGAGAACTTAATTTAGAACATAAATAACCGAAAATGAAATAACGAATACTGTTATGGACAAACTCGCATGTTGCTTCGAAAATGTTTGTTTCGGGTACTTTTCGGTTATTAAAAAACTGTGCATGGAGCTCACTTTTGCGCTCCTTTTTTTTTCCTTTGATGGGGGCCAAAAAATCTGCTTATAAGATCGACAGTTAACAAAATTATAAAATATGTATTATAACGAATATAGAACCAATATTGCATATAGATGGCGCTAATGGGTACCATCATGCAATATCCCGATCGTTATTGCACGTGACTTCTACGGTTTTTTGTTTTCTTTTTGTATTATTACATTCCAGGCGTAACTACTCGAACGGCACCTAACCTTTACGCTATTCTTACGCGTCAGAACGTTTCATTTTCGGCATAAGGGATTTCGTGTACGATTAGAAACAATTGTATGGTATGATATCACAATCGGTTAATGGAATAAAATAAATTCAATTAACATTCGACTTTGTACTTTAGAGAGTAGAATAAGGATCTAGTGCTTGCTTTATGGGTATTCTATTACTTCGTGACCTCAGCTAAGTAGGGAAATGAGCAATAGAACTCTGAAGAATACATCACTGTATATAAAATCTAATAAAAAACACCTTATGTGTGAAACAAGGTGCGGACGAAAAGGATTCAGCGTGCGAATGAAATCAAAACTGTGACCGAACTGATAGCTACACTTATAGCGTTAATAGAATTTTACAGCAAATATTCATTCATTAGTTAGCCAGGACCTTTTTTTTTGTTGTTGTTGTTCAACTTTGGGCTTGATGGCGAGTAAAATAAAATAAAAACGCGGCCTAGATAACTAATGAATGAATATTTGCTGTAAAATTCTTATCAATGCTATAAGTGTAGCTATCAGTTTGGCCACCAATTTTGATTTCATTCCTTTAAGTCGCGCACTCTAGCGCTTTTTTTTTTGGCTGCACCTTTTTTTTCACATCTAAGGCGTTTTTGATTAGATATTAAAACTTTTTGTCCATACACACCAAAGAAAACACAGCAGGTAAGGATTGCAACCCTATTATTCGGAACGGACTTTTACTTTACAGAACCAACCAGATTCTTTAAAATATATGGTGATAGTTTTTCCTCTCTAAAACAGTGTTAATAGCTTCCTTTATACTAATATCATGGAAACTACATTAACAGTTTCTTGTCATCACTTGCATTTAATCGGTACAGCCGTATCAAACATCATTATTTATGCTAATTGGTTAAGCTAATATCACGTGGCGCTAAACGCTCTTTAATTAAAATAAATTCATAAAATTTAATAAATTTGTGCTGAAAAGTTGGCAGTGAATAATCAATAATCCGTTCACCCATATGATTCTTTTGAGAACTTGAGTTAGAAACTGCTAATCTAGTTTCCTTGGCTTAACCAATACTTTTGTATCTGCACGTCCTTTCACCCTATAGGTTTGCTGCTCTAAGTCAGCCATCTTTTATCCGAATGACAAAGAAACAGAAAACGGTCCACTTATACTTTTAGGTGAAGCTCTAGTAAAAATGTTAGACCGTAAAAATGTTCACGTAACTTTTTGTGTAGGCCTGCGCAAACATTTTTGTTAAATTTGAACGGTTTTCGTTGAATAACTTTGCACATGTGGCTTATATGTATACCAAATGAGATTCCTAATTGTACGATGAAAAGATCTATCGATGTACCAAATTTTAAAAAAATCCATGAAAGTTAAATATGTTTTTCTATCATGTAAATTTTAGGTACTTTTGGTGCGAAGAAAGAAACTCGATCAAAATTGGAGATGTTATATATTGGGTATTTCTTAATTTATTGCCTTAAAATTGGTAGGTGAAGTAAGAGTCTAATAGAGCACAATCAATGAAAATATATGGTAGTTTGGAATATCACAGTCCTGTCTAGAGAAGGTGGAAAATCGCTAAACTATCACCCCTGTTAATAACACAGTGTGGGTCCTGCAGGTTGTTTTTCTGACCGCAAGACCTTACTACGGTATCATGTATGTGTGTGAATACGATGGTTTTCAAATATTTAAATCCTCTTAACTCGTGTTATTAAATAATCTATGAAATATATATATATATATATATATATGTTCAACCTATTTCAGTTACGAGAAAGTTTAGCTAACAAGAAATGGTGAATACAGAAGATGAACAATGGTATAAACTCTTCTCCGATATTTGAGATTCTACTCAAAGGCCATACAGACGCGTACGTTTATTTATACATTTGATAAAGGTGCCACCAGAAAATAAATAACCCTACGTACTGGGATCTGAAAGTGTCACTCACCACCTCCGACGGAATTTTGAAGGCTGACCCATCCAGATGTCCCTCTCATTTCCCAACTTTTGAAAGTTATTATATACTAACCTTTTGTGTTTTTCTGTTTATACTTACAATTTTGGTTTGAAAAGTTTGCTGGGGTAAAAGCCGTAAGCACATTTATTGTGTGTAAGAAATATGGCTGTTGTTGTCCATTAAATATAAAATGGTATATTCTTATAGAACTAGTGTAGAAGGCAAAATGGTCTTAACTGTCTTTGAGATTACGTAACCACATGCAAACTAAGCTGGTTTCTCACGGGTAGAGGCGTGCCTCTACTTAATTACTGAGAATTGTTTGAAACAATGTATTACTTAATTTTTGTGTGTTTTGGTGTATATAACACTAATGCCCGTTTAGAAATGAACTTCTCTGATTCATTAAGACCTAGAACGTTTTTTACAAGCGCAGAGGGGGGCAGTAACTTTATGGTAACAAAACTGTCATCTCATCTTTGAACGTATTGATATCTAAAAATATCATATTAATAAGTATTATTATTATTATAAATAATTGGAATAATTACTTTACGTAACACAATATTTCTAGAATAGATCATGTATCTGTCTTCGTTTTGAATCTTATGATTATTTGACCGAATTGTATCACACTCGAAAGGCTATTAAACAGTAGTTAATAATGATAGTGTGAGTCGCCTTAAGACAGTATTTGCATAAGAATAGATATATTGTATTATTTTGTTATCTGAGAATTGATATAACTTGATAAGAATCTGTAAACACCTGTCTTCCAGAATAGGAATTGTTTTAAAATTTAATGTACAGAATTATGTATTTCATGTAGTATTTAATAAACCAGAGCTAAAAATGTTTACTACCGTCATTGTTCAAAGTTACCAATAAAAGTTAGTAAAATAATAATATCATAGTTTCGACAGATTCTCGTTTGATTCAGTTACGTACGTATACCCATTGAAATTTAGGCAGTATACAAATAATTCCTTCGAAGCTACTAATACAGGAGGAACCGAAAGTAACGTTTGTTTCAAAATAATGTAATGCAAAGATACAACAGGTAAGACGTCCCTAAATAATGTAATTCAAAGATAAAACAGGTAAGACGCCCCTAAATAATGTAATTCAAAGATACAACAGGTAAGACGTCCCTAAATAATGTAATTCAAAGATACAACAGGTAAGACGTCCCTAAATAATGTAATTCAAAGATACAACAGGTAAGACGTCCCTAAATAATGTAATTCAAAGATACAACAGGTAAGACGTCCCTAAATAATGTAATTCAAAGATACAACAGGTAAGACGTCCCTAAATAATGTAATTCAAAGATACAACAGGTAAGACGTCCCTAAATAATGTAATTCAAAGATACAACAGGTAAGACGTCTAAATAATGTAATGCAAAGATACAACAGGTAAGACGTCCCTAAATAATGTAATTCAAAGATACAACAGGTAAGACGTCCCTAAATAATGTAATTCAAAGATACAACAGGTAAGACGTCCCTAAATAATGTAATTCAAAGATACAACAGGTAAGACGTCTAAATAATGTAATTCAAAGATACAACAGGTAAGACGTCCCTAAATAATGTAATTCAAAGATACAACAGGTAAGACGCCCCTAAATAATGTAATGCAAAGATACAACAGGTAAGACGCCCTTAAATAATGTAATGCAAGATACAACAGGTAAGACGTCCCTAAATAATGTAATGCAAAGATACAACAGGTAAGACGTCCCTAAATAATGTAATGCAAAGATACAACAGGTAAAACGTCCCTAATGTAGATCTTGTAGACTAAACAGGAGGCAGCTAATCAACAATGCCTACCGCCATCTCTTGAACTAATCCTGTCTGACTGAGTAGTGATTTGATAGTATCGTTACTCTTATTATGCACCAAAGGCTCCGAATCCGGGACGCGTTTTTGTACCAACGGGAACTAAAAGCCTTTTCCCCTTATAGCCACTAACAGTAACCTAAATAAATTCAGCCTCAATGCTGTTAGCTTTGATATCATCAAGCTAAATAGGCTGTGACTCGCATTTTACAAATAAAGACACTCCCCCCCCCCTTTTTTTTGTGGTGCTGTATCACACTTACATAACCTATAACCTTGTATTTCAAAGAAATTCCTGTAATCGAAATTGTCTACATTTAACCAGGTTTCAGTTATTCCCATTGTATCAAAATCCGACCAGTGCTCTAAAGTCATCCATTTTATTTCTAATACTTCTAGCATTACAATAATAACAGTTTAGCCTACCATTAAAACTACCTTTGTATCTTATTTCCACACTATATCTCTCTATATATCTTATTTGTACTTCATTATTCCGGCCATTTCCACTGTCTAATCCTAGTTTAAAATTATCATTACAATTGAGTTAATAGCCTTTGTAAACATGTCAACCCCGACCATATTTATATGTAAACCATCCATTCCAGTCCGTCCGATTCTTGATACTAAACCAAAATAACTATCATTCAGGTCCCGAACGAAGGGGTCTGAAAGATAACCAGGGGCGGTCAGAAACACTTGTTTCTCTTCAACCAGAAAGCCTGCTCTTTCTTATATATTAACCTAAACCTAGCATTCGGCCCTAGTGATCTTCTTACAAGTCTTGGCAGTATCCCTGACAGAATTAAGTTATGTCCCTTTTATGAAATTACCAGAAACGTTAATGCTTATCTACATTTTGTTCAATTACAATAAAATTATAAATACTTACACGGAGATATATAGGAATTAACAGAGAGGCCTATCTACACACGTATACATGGATAATACTAAAATTATAAATACTTACACGGAGGTATATAGGAATTAACATAGAGGCCTATCTACACACGTATACATGGATAATACTAAAATTATAAATACTTACATGTAGGTATATAGGAATTAACATAGAGGCCTATCTACACACGTATACATGGATAATACTAAAATGATAAATACTTACACTGAGGTATATAGGAATTAACAGAGAGGCCTATCTACACACGTGTACATAAATAATACTAAAATGGTAAATACTTACACGGAGGTATATAGGAATTAACAGAGAGGCCTATCTACACACGTATACATGGATAATGCTAAAATGATAAATACTTACACTGAGGTATATAGGAATTAACAGAGAGGCCTATCTACACACGTATACATGGATAATACTAAAATGATAAATACTTACACTGAGGTATATAGGAATTAACAGAGAGGTCTATCTACACACGTATACATGGATAATACTAAAATGATAAATACTTACACTGAGGTATATAGGAATTAACAGAGAGGTCTATCTACACACGTATACATGGATAATACTAAAATGATAAATACTTACCCATAGATACATAAAAATGTCCATATAGGTTAATAATACCCACCCACTTGCGCATGAAGATTACCCAAATCATAAAACTGCCAGAAAGATTAATGCTTATGTTGTACATCAAAATAATAAATACCCATCCAGATGTACATAGAAGTTTGGAAAAGGATCATTGTCTAACCAGAGATAAATATAAAGTACCAGCAGTGCTGGCACGACCGGGGTTGCATCACGTGCACTTGAACAGGTTCTTTGGGACGTAATTGTGTAGAATTCCTATAATGCTGAAGAGAGATGATGTGCGGCACATTCAGTGTTTGTACAGGGCCACAAATTATGTACCAGTTCATAGCTACGAGGTTGGACGTGAAGATGAAAATAAT
Organism: Limulus polyphemus; assembly: GCF_000517525.1. Classification (NCBI taxonomy): domain Eukaryota; kingdom Metazoa; phylum Arthropoda; class Merostomata; order Xiphosura; family Limulidae; genus Limulus; species Limulus polyphemus. Next base: position 6,876 of record NW_013672359.1, read on the forward strand.
AATATCTTTCTAGATATTCAGAGATAGTTCCATAAACATTAATTAACGCATAGTTGAACATGAAAATTACCAAAATGATAGAAACATCTTCCCCTGAAATGCACAGAAATTACCAGAAAAATAAATATCTACCTCTTTGTACGCACAGCATACCAGAATGATAAATGACTACCTATGAGTACATAGAAATTGCCAGAAACACTAATGCCTACCGATGTATATGTGAAGAACATCAGAATGATAAATACCTACTCCGATATATACCAAAAATAGTGGGGCGGAATTCCATCCCATTTCTTTTCAAGAAGATCCGCAACCATTCCGCTACCTTTTAGTAAACTTGAAACCGCTCAAGTACTTTTATAGTTGCCTATGGCTACTCCAAATGTCTTACCCTCTCTTTCTTCTCCCTTTCGCACAAGTATGGGTGGCAAAAGGCGACACAAAGCGACAATGAAAAAATGTGCAACGCTCAGTCACACAGGTTTTTTCCCACTCCCTTGTGCACTTTCTGTAAGCAGTATAATTCGTTAATCCACCGACCTGAACGATAGTCACTACTATAAGCTTTTAAGAAGGGGAAAGGTTCAATTGGTGATGCAATAAGCATTTATGGTGGCAAGGGAATGAGGAGAGAAACTATATATTTTTTCTTAAAATGTCGAATAAGAGCGAGACAAAGTACTACACGGATTTAACGAGTGAACCTCTAGCAACGGGACGGTCAGTGTAACCGAGTTCGTAACTACAAAGTAACCGTAAGAGTTTCCATAATTTTAATATGGTATGTGTTTCTTCACAAAATTTCGCAAACTTTCAGTAAGCATTACAAGTCTTTTGCACAAAAAAAATTATATTTTTAATTAAGTATTTGAACTAAATATTAGGCTCTCTTTTCTTTTTTAAATTAAAGAATTTCACAAACTATCCCACCATTTTTTTTAGCCGCGGCATAGCGACTCAAAAAATGGCTTTGAGTTTATCAAGTACAAACTTTTAGCTCATAGCTCCGTCATCTCTTGACTGATTTGAGATCTAATTACAGATTGGACACAAGTGGTCAAGCGCTTTCGATTGGTGTTTTTGACCATGCCCAAAGTCTCAGATTAATTTACTTTAGTCCTGCCAGATTTTACAAACCATCTCGTTTACCTCTTTTTTTTTTCTCCCACTTCAAGCACCGAGTGACTGAGTAAAAGTATCAGAAAGATTTATATTTATTAATTTGTATATTGACCACACTGGAGTGATTAATACGTACTCAGAGATGTCTAAAAATTAAAGGAAGTATTTGTACCTGACCAGTTGTACATACGAAATATAAAAGCGATAACTATATTGAAAGGATTACACGCTAATGGTACTATGTCTAACGTACAAATAAACTCACGGAATTTCAAGGCTAATTGATCGAATAACCGAATATATGCGATAGCAGTAACTAACACTGATCTTCTTTCGGAAGGTCAATTTTTCGAAAGCGCTCGGGTTATAGGGTTTTTATTCATTTCCATCAAGACTTCTTGAACCTACGTGTTTTTTCTAACATCATGAATAACACTGATCTTAATACTTCACTAGCTTCTCAATGAACGAACTGAAAATCTGAACGCTACACAGATTCTCGTGATTATAATGTATCCATATTTCTAAGTATTTCGCGAAGTCTCCTATTCATTAACATTCTAGAAATACTTTTATCAACTCACTTGATCTTAACGTCATGCGCCCTTTACAAACATTTAAATTAAAACAATAAACGTATAGCTTACAACACCAAGAAATTATCAGAAACATTCATGCCATGTACTTGTGCGCGGAAAACATCAGAATGATGCTTATCCGAAAAGGTTAATATCTACATATCTGTGCACAGAGAATACAGAATTGATACATCATCACACTAAGATACATAGAAAATACCAGAAAGTGTAATGCCCACTGATTTTAACATGGAGAATACCATAAATATTAGTATACCCATAAGTATCTAGAAATTACTACTAAGACAAATATGTATAGATTCGTACAAGGACAATGCCTGAATAATAGAAACCTACTCATAGTAATATAGAAATTACCTAAAAGATGAGTATCTGCCTAATTCTACACAGAAAATATAAAAATTATAAATACCTTTTCAGAGGTATACAGATTTTACCAAAATGTTTCATACCTACTCATAGTCTAGACATTGAACAGAAGGGCAAATACTTACCCTGTTTTATGTGAGTAATATTAAAATGATATTACTACCCACAATATAGGAATCACCAAAAAATATTATATTTTAATATATAAACCTATAGATACAGGCATTACAAAAAAAACTAAATTTAAAGTGGAAAAAAGTTAAATAACTATTCAGAGGCATATATATAAGTTACCAGAAAGTTTTAATTCCTACCTTTGGTACAGAACATGAGAACCATAAATATGGGTATGCAGGTATATATAACTTAAACAGAAAGATACTTAATGTTACATAGAAAATATTAGTCTCAATGGTACATAGAACGCCCCCTCGACGTGGTGAGGGGACCTCCCAGGAAAGGTTCTGTATTTTCAGTTACTTCCTCTGGGATCTAAACATCCACCCAAGTGTTTGCTGTGCGTGGCGACCCGTGAAGGGGAGGAGAGGATCCTGGTGGTTGAGTGATGTCTGGGGCTCTGCAACACACCACTTTGGCCTTGAATTCCTGTAGACGGGTGGCCCCCCAGGGTCTATTGGCTGGTCCACTCGGGCTAGGGTCATCTGTGTACCAGTGTTGGGCGTTCTCAACGGGTGTTGTAGACATCGTGTCTGATGCTGGTGTTTGGGTATAGTGCTCACGAAACCCTGGCGTTGCTGCAGTGTCCTTATTTGACATTGTAATGCGTCCCCTCGCAGGACTCCATGGCGGGTGGGGTCAGTGGGCACTGAATCTTTCTCCTTAATTATAGTTCCCCCAATCCAAATAAAAAAAAATGTTAAACTCTTCTAATCGGTAAACGACCACGCTTAGAAGACTCTGACCAGCAGTCTCCATCACAAAGTACACCTGTACCTCGGCTTCCTGATCCTGCATTCACTGTCTGATAAATCTTTAGGGCAAATGTCTCCCTTTTTATTCAGAAGGGCTTAGAGGGGCTTGCTGGCTCTTCAAAGTCAGTTAAGAAGCTCCGTTCTGGAGACATCTTGGTTGAAACATCTACAGCTAAGCACAGTGAGGTTACATTCCATGCTTCCTTGAATTCGTCACGAGGAGTTATTGTTGAGAGGGACTTGAAGTCTATCCCCGAGTCAGAGATCCTTGCTGGTTTCTCCAGCCAAGGAGTTTCAGCAGTTCAAAGGATCTCCACTCGTCAAGATGGAATTATAGTGCCGACCTCAGTTCTGATTTTTACGTTTTCATCACCACGTCCACCTGCCGCTGTTAAGGCAGGTTATTTGAACTGTAAGGTATGGCCCTATATTCCCAACCCTCTCTGATGTTTTCAGTGCCACTGGTTCAGTCATTCAAAAACACCTTGTCGTGGTTCTGTGACGTGTGCTCGTTGTGGTGGCAAGGACCATGACACCTTCGAGTACAAACTGGACCCTCACTATGTTAATTGTAGTGGTTCCCACCCTTCTTACTTTAGGTCTTGCCCTAAGTGGGTGGAGGAGAAAGAGGTACAGCATTTGAAGACCGTTCACAACATTTCCTATCCAGAGGCTTGGA
>NW_013672359.1:11325-19706 GCF_000517525.1 Limulus polyphemus
CCCGCGTGTCTCTCCTTACAGGAAACATTTCTGAAACCTGCCGATACAGTCACCTTTCGGCAGTTTTCTTTGTATCGGAATGACAGGGTGTGTGATGGGTGGGTGCACAGAGGGGTGGCATTGCTGGTCATCAGCATGTGCCCTCCTTATCTGTGTCTCTCGATACACCCTTGGAGGCTGTAGCCATCCTTGTTTTCTTGGGTTGTGCCATCACTGTTTGTTCTCTCTACCTGTCTCCTGGGGAGACTTATGATCAGTCAGACCTTGATGCTCTCGTTGACCAGTTGCCACCTCCCTTTTTATTTCTGGGAGACTTAATGGACAAAACCCCCTCTGGGGTTTACTGATATTGATGGAAGGGGTCGTTTCATAGAGCATATGTTCTCGAATCACAACCTTTCTCTCTTCAATACTGGAACATATACTTATTTTCATGCACCTAGTCAGTCTTTGACTACCATTGATCTCTCGATTTGCTTCACTTTTCACTCGCTTTTCTTGGATGGTCGACAGTGATCAATGGGGCAGTGATCATTTTCCTATCATTATGAGGGAGGTTGGCCATGGTCGATGCCACCCGATCTGAGTGCCACGGTGGAAGCTGGACCAGGCTGACTGGCCATCTTTCACCTCTCTCTCTGAACTTGATCCTGTCTTCATCTGTCTGCCATCAATAGACGACTGTGTGGTTGCAGTGAGTGATTGTATTGTCCAGGCGGCTGCTCATTTTATTCCTAAGACCTCGACACGTTTTCCAAGGTATTCTCGTCCATGGTGGAGTCCTGCCTGCCAGGAGGCATGGTAGGCTCAAAAATGGGCCTGGGATACCTTCCAATGGTATCCCTCTTTTTCTAATTGCATTATTTATCAGCGGACTCATGCCCATGCTCGGCAGGTTCGACGTCAAAGCCCAAAGGAGTCTTGGATTAAGTTCACTACGAGCATCACTTCTACCACCAGTTCCAAAATTGTATGGAAAAAAATTCGCAAAGTCACTGGGAGGTATGCTTCCTGTCCCCTTTCCATCTTGCTCTCCAATGGCCAGGAAGTTGCTGATGTCCAGAGCATTGCTGATGCTCTCAGCCAAAGCTTTTCTCGTGCTTCTAGCACTTCTGTTTCTTCCCCTGCCTTCTTGGCCATAAAGTTTCGGGCAGAGCGATCGCCTCTTTCTTTTCAGGCCAATCATCTCTATGATTATAATCGCCCCTTTACACTGGTGGAACTCAAGCTTGCTCTTCATCGGTCTGGTAGTACATCAGTCGGACCTGATGATGTTCATTATGAGCGGCGGCACCATTTTAATTACGCATTTTCTAAGAGTTTACTCCTGACGTTGGACACTGTCCGATTAGATTGTATTTTTAATTTTGTACGCACTATAGGTCTTTTTAATTGTATATAAATCTTTTATCGACATATTTTGGTTTTAACTCGCTCTATTTTTACATTTTATTCTAATTTACTGTCACTGTTTTTACTGGTCGTTTGGCGCAGATAGCCTCGTTGCTTTGCGCCATAAAGCACCAACCAACATAGAATGTACTAGATAATAATCACTACTCATGACATGTAAAGACTACTGGAATGTATGCTTTTTGGTTGTTGATTAGTGCTTCGTGATTGCTAAAAGAAGAATAGCATGCATTCACTTCTACTAATACAATAATATTTATCGGGAAGTTGAATACATGAATGTAGGAAAGTCACAGGAAAAAAGTCACAATTTGAAAATTAATGTTTATTAGCTTTTAATGTGATTAGTCTTTCATGTGATGATTGGTCTCGTATATGCCTGAAAAGTGTATTTAACTCTGCATTATATATAAATACACTTGTCAAGTTAACAGACTGTTTGTAGAGTACTGTTTGATCAAAAAGCATGACACATGAATCTTAAAGAATAAATCCTTAGATTAGATGATGTGTTAGTAAATCCAAGGTATAATGTACGAAATGTAAGAGGAGCCATCCAAGATGGTAATCCGGACTGATCTCATGTGAGGTCAGGTTAGGCACCATGTTCCACAGGTCAGGTGTAAAGCCGTGTTCTTCAGGTAGTGGTAAGCCAAACGTATAGCCTTGGTCCTCATTTACTTATATATACTTGTACAACAGTTATGTAAGTTGTGTTATTAATGTGTGTTTGTCATGTACTTTTCGTGTAATGTTACTTATCATTCATCATGCTATTATTGCAATAAATAAATAACTTAAAAATGTTTTTTCTAGTATTACTTTACATTGTATTTGGGTATTAAAAATATTGTGACTTTTTCTGTGACTTTATTTCCGACCATCGAATACATGCCTATGAATTGGTATGCAAAAATAATAAGAAAGACAAATAGAAAGCAACTGATATATGAAGATCTATAGACAGGTAAATACCACCCAGTGACGTGTGAAAAACTACACAGTATGGGGTCATTTAATATATTAATTGATACTTGAGGAAGTCGACAGATCAATGCATGTCTAGATGTATATCAAAAAAGTTCTTTCGTTATTCACTCGTAAGTGTTATATTCACCAACTGACATATTTAAATTACCAGTGTGTTAAACCTTTACCATGTGTGCATACATCTTAAAATGGGAATAAATGTGCATTTGCAATTATTTTATTATTTAGGGCTGTTACAATAATGCTTATTTTAGGAATTGTTCTGAAAGTTAAAAATGCAAAATGTTATTCTGTAAATATATGACATCTTTAGTGAAGAATAATAACTATATAATGACATAAAAATTACAATATTCAAATGTTTACTTTGAATATGTCTCTAATTAAAAATAATGGATTAGCAAAACGGCAACTTCAAATATTGGCGGCCATGTTGTATGTGATACGCGAGATTCGCGCGGGAAGAAAGGAAAAACAACAGCAGCAAGCTGTCTGTAGTTGTGCTTTTCCAGACATAACTAGTCGATGAGCACATAACTGTGTTTATAGAGAATAGTTTTGCGCATCAGCCTTTTCGTAGGCACAGTTAAGGAACGAAGAATGAAACCTCTTAAGCCTAGTTTGGAGGGCTTGGGGAGTAGTCCTAGTGAATCAATGAAATTTTATCAGCTTTTTAGGTTTGATTTTGATATTTTAAAATATGTTCAACGGAAATTTGTTGCACATGTATATATTTATTAACATGCATTTACGCAAATAGCGTTATAGAATATACTGAAGGAGAGTTAATACATATACGTCTGTCTTAGCGAATGTTTTCTGCTATCCTTGTATAAATACAAATTTGTTGAGCCCTTACTTATGGGTGTCTCCTTGAAATGAAATAAATTTCTGATTATCAAATAATGATACTGGGTAAACATTTAAAACAGAAGTGTAGGGTGTCATTTTTTTTATTTTTTGCCAACTTCTAAAAGCTTGAGTTACTTTTAATGTTTAAAGTAGTTTGGAAGATATGCACGTATTTGTGTGTGTGTGCGGGGGGGGGGGTATTGATGTTTGACTTCATATGAAACATATTCGCGCGAAGGTTGTAAAATGTAGAAAACACAAAAGCCAATTAATCGGCGTCACAACAGGCCCGGCATGGCCAGGTGGATAAGGCGCTCGACTCGCAAACATGCTCGCCCTTTGAGCCGTGGGGGCGTTATAAGGTGACGGTCAGTTCCACTATTCGTTGGTAAAAGAGTAGCCCAAGAGTTGGCGGTGGGTGGTGATGACTAGCTGCCTTCCCTCTAGTCTTACACTGCTTAATTAGGGACGGCTAGCCCTCGTGTAGCTTTGCGCGAAATTCAAAAAACAAACAAACAAAAGCGTCACAACATTATTGCTACATTATTGTATAATGTATCAAAATATTTCTGTATTCTAAATACTGTATATAAACATTCCATCGTTTACCACAAAACCAAATTGGTATTTTTATAAAAAGAACTAAGAAACGGACATCTCAAGTGAAAAATATAGAAATAAAAACCCCATACTGGCAAATGAAATAAGACGAAACACGCAGAGTTCTTGGACAATGAAACAAAATATTATATACTAGTAAGAAAGCCCGCCAAAAATGACGGGAAACCAAACTTTACCAAATTTGAACCCTCCAATATGCATTTGCAGTTGCAAATAAATTCTGTAAATTAAAAACTATAGACGGCTAGTGCAATTAGCCGTTGAGTGGCTTTGCGCGAACATTTGAAATAAACAAGTAAACAAAAAAAAATATTTTTATCAAACTAATCACAGTAGAGTCAAAACTTCATATACATTAAATATATTTATACAATAAATGAAATTCTTTATTATATGGATCGTGATAGCACCGAGGTCCAAAGTACAGGTCTTAAAACAGGAGGGAATCCTCAATAGCCGTGGCTATAATTAAATCTGACATCGGCCAAGAGATGGGGCCATGAGCTAAAAATTTTTACTTGAAAAAACAAACAAAAAACTCGGAGCCATTCCATAAGCCGCTATACCGTGGCTAAAAAGAGCAAGGTTTCAGTAATCAAAGCAAGCTACCTACGCTTACATAGCCCATCACTAAGATTCAATCCAGTAATGAGTATAACATGCTCGCCCTTTCAGCCATGAGGGCGTCAATGTGTAACTGTGTGTGTGTGTGTGTTTATAGCAAAGCCACAGTGGGCTATCTGCTGTGCCCACTGAGGAGAATCGAACCCATGATTTTAGCGTTGTGAATCTGTAGACTTACTACTGTCCCACCTGGGAACATTATATGACTGTCAAATCCAGCAGTAACTCTGGGGACTTATAACGCTAAAAAATAAATTTCTATCCCTGTGGTGGACAGAGGACAGATACTCCATTGTTTAGCTATGCGCTTTACAACAAACAAACAAAACACCACTTGTTGTTAAAACAGTAGCCAAATAATTGGTGTTGACTATCTGCCTTCCTTTAGGTCTATCACTTTAAAACAAGGAACGGTTAGTGCAGATAGCCCTAGAGTAGCTTTGCGTGGACTTCAACAAACATACAAATAAAAACAATTAGTTGGGTACACTCACTATTAGCAATAATTTCAGCTTTAATCCCAATATTTCATAAGATTCGGGCAACTCAGGAGATTTAGGTTAGTCCTAACACTGCAAAATAATCTATAAAAATCAAAATATAATAATAAAAGTTAAAAAGAATAACAACAGATATATTACACATTCAAACTAATGAAGGTAACGTTTTAAAAAAGAATAGCTACTATATTATTACAATATAAAAAACTTCTAAAGAATCTGGTTGGTTCTGTAAAGTATAGAACCGTTCTGAATAATAGGGTTGCAATCCTAAAGCTAATGTTGGTTACTATCAAGTGTTACTTTCTTGCTTGCTATGGTTTGTTGGTGTGTATTGACAAAAAGTCATGATATTTAATGAAATATACTTACTTTGCCCCAAAAAATAGACACAAATACAGTTTCAATTGGTATAAGACATAGCTGTTACTGTATGTAACCTTTATCTAAGCAAAGTTATTACATATGTGAATAATCATTTTACATTTCTCTATTTACATCAGTAGTTAAGCAGGTACTTGGACACCTAAAGAATGCCGTCTCAGTGAGGGGAGGGGCCGCCAGGTGAGTGGAGATCAATGGACGACGCCCGAGGGTTATATAACTACTACATAATATGCAAATTATGCCTAAGCCTTAGGATTACGTAACTATTACAGAATATGAAAAAGGATGCCGACAACTGAGGGTTATATGAGTCTTATGTAATAATATGGCGCATTGTTACGAGTCATAGTTCCATGAAGTGACACCTGAGGGCGTTTTTCTAGAGAAGAGGATAGGATGAAGTCATCTATGTTGAGCGCTCGCACATAAACCACCAGAAGGTGATGTAGATCAACACGACATCAACTTTATAGCAACAATCAAAGTCTTAAAATTAATAATTTAATTTGCAAAACATTCTTTTTTACAATTATCAGTACTGAAAAGTTCATAATGTCTATCACCACTATAATTTTGCTCAATAAGTAAAACTCACATTAAATCTGTTCTTTTATTACTATGTTTACAAAGACAAATTATTTTTCTATAGGCAGACAGTGTGCTGTACTTCTGTAGGACTGCATATGGATTTCAACTTGTTTCAACTTATGTATATAATTTTTATTTATATATTAAATTGTATTACATGTGTTTTGCAAAGGCAGATAGTGTTACTAAGGGCAGCGTTTTTATAGACGGACAGTGTTACTAAAGGTAATGTTTCTATAGGCATATTGCGTTACTAAAGATAGTGTTTCTATAGGTGGGTGGTGTTACTAGACAGATTATGCTATTAAGGTTAGTGTTTCTATAGGCAGATAGTTTAATAGGATGGGGAGCTCATCTTTGAGTGTCTCAACATGTGATTACCTCATGAACATTGTAGTCTAGGTTTAATTGTATGCCGTAAAAAGTTACAAGTGAAACTATTATTTTAATGAGACAGTATAACTGATTGTGTTTTCAGTTAATAATTAACTTGCACATATCATTAAAGTTTTGGATACAACTAAAACCGTTATTTAATGAGACAGCTATTATAACGTAGTGTATTACATATGTTAGTTTATATGACAAGTACTATCTTAACTTTTCCATTATTTGCACGAGACAAATATTATAACATAGCCTTTTTATAATCATTCACTGCTTTATGTATAAAACACTTCACTAATTCCTTAGTTCTATAGTCTTCACATCTATAATTGATATAATATACATCCTGAAATTTTTTATCACACCTAATGTTTTGTTTTTATAATTATTGAACTAGACAGTTGCATTATTATTTAATAATCGATTCTGCTTTTAAGTATCAAATTAGAACAAATTTAACATTTTGTAATGTAATTTTCGCTTCTATATTTAATTTATATGACATACGCTTTTACATTTTTTTGGTGTTTTAAATGTAAAACACTTATTGCTAATTCATTTCTATAATTAATATGGTGTATAACATCTATTTGCCCTGAAAAATAAAACCACTTACTTGCATCTCTAAACAGTGTACAATAATTTAAATTTCCTGTTTAGCTTTATATGTTAATCTATTTAATTGTTCCACTAAAATTTAGTTTAAAGGATCTGTAAATAATTCTGTTTAACCATTACTATTGTAAAAAAATTATATTCTTACCTTTCTGTAGATATTTTCACAAATCTTTGTTTCTTGTTTAGAACTTTATGCTTAATGACGTCAAATTCCTACCAAAACTAACAGCATGTAGATGTTCTTTTCGTTTCTATCTGAAAGTGATTAACCTTGAACAGAAATGATAGAATAACCTGATAGAAACTGAAAATAGAATGTGTGATGTAGAGGCCTAATACATTTTGTGATTAGCGGCACCCCGAACTGTGGATTACAGTTTTGCCTATTCAAGGCGAAACTGCACAGCTTGGGTCAGCAAATCAAAGAAATGCCGTTAGGCCTCTTATAATAACAATCTTCAAACAATATGGACATAAAATACAAACATCTTAGTTTATAAAATACTGACCTACAGCCCAGTGTAATGATACGTGTTCTAGCGTGTTATTAGTCAAATAGAATACATCACCATAAACGAAACATAAGGGACGTTCCACAAAGTGATTCAAGCTAACATAATCATAGAAAGTTTCTTCATTTAGAAATTTTACAAACATATCGTACTCATGAAATCCATAACTAATTTTACTGTCACCCTGTTGCGCTGAGCATTAGATCTTTTGACCCTCCCCTATCGCCTAAAACTAATGTTTCACCATAGCCTAACGTGCTATCATCAGTATATGTAAGTAAAAATCACAGACTTCACAAGTATCACACATACTGAAACATGTACTTAACAAACTTCAAGTTAGAAAAGGATGATTTTATTCGAGATTTATAAAGAATAATGAGCATACATCCTACTTTGGAATACTTTAAGATCAAATTCTATAAAATAACAATGAAATAAGTTCTTGACAAGATATTTCGGTTTTGTTGTTTATTACAATAAAAGATGTGGTTTACAAGAAAACACGATTCTTTCACATTTTATAAATCCACCACCTTTACTGTACAACGTTTATCATTAGAGAATATACTTTACAATAATAATATGTTGTATGTTCACTATACTTTAAGTTTAAAAATGAAAAACGAATTTTGTATGTCACTGAACTAAAAGTCGGTAAAAAACGAATTTATCTATTCCTCCACTTCACGTAACGATACAGAAAGCTAAATGTACGTTCATGACATTCTCTTTCTCAAGATTTGGAGGTACATTAGGAATCTATTTTCTGTTTTAAGTTACTAGTTTCTGTGTTCGATCTAGAACTCGTATAATTATAGCTGAAAAATACTATTATTTACAAATATAGTGTACCAAAATACACACACACACATATATATATATATAT
>NW_013672359.1:20552-26131 GCF_000517525.1 Limulus polyphemus
CAACCGGTTCGTGGAGGTCATTAAATTCTAAGAACAGGTTCGCACGAACCGGTCCGAACCGGCTGAATCCCACCACTGTATATAGTCTAACTTCTTCAGGGTGTAATTACTTAGACACATTTATCTGAGAGGAAAATTCTGCTTACAGGTCAATAGCCCAAAATCCTTTGATATTTAAGAATAACACAGATTGAAACATGTATGGATTATAAAATATGGGATTGTCAAGTTAAAATTAACTTTCCTACAAGTCTAGTACATTTCAGTTGGCATACAATTCTTGTATACTTTCTACTCAGTTAGACTTTCCTACTGACTTTTGTTCATTAGTCAACTTGAGAATCAACGTGTTCTATTGTCAAGCAATATTCTAACGTAATGAAAACAAGAACTAATATATTTCGTTTCATCTATAACAACACAGTACACTGGTTGTAACTTTAAACATTAGATTTTTCTCACATAGATGCTGAGAATTTGTAAACATTACAATATTTATTGAAATCAGATAGTCAGTGTAGTAACAGAAATGTTATTCATATGATGCATTATCGTTTATTTATATTTTATAAAAGGCCATAATATTTAGTTGCTTTAATTTTTAACGGGAAATGTGATGTGTTGACATTTTTGACGATTTCTATGGAGACTGCGCTAGTCGTCCCTAATTTAGCAGTGTAAGACTAGAGGGAAGGCACCCACCGCCAACTCTTGGGATACTCTTTTACCAACGAATAGTGGGATTGACCGTCACATTATAACGCCCCTACGGTTTAAAGGGCGAGCATGTTTGGTAGGACAGGGATTCGAACCCGCGACCCTCAGATTGCGAGTCGAGAGGATAGGATGAAGTCATCTATGATGAGCGCTCGCACAAAAACTACCAGAAGGTGATGTAGATCAACACGACATCAACTTTATAGCAACAATCAAAGGGCGAGCATGTTTGGTAGGACAGGGATTCGAACCCGCGACCCTCAGATTGCGAGTCGAGCGCCCTAACCACTTGGCCGTGCCGGGTCCTTCTATGGAGGCAGAGTTAACACTATCAGGCTTTTGCATGATACAAATAATGGAGAATGTGTAAAATACTGTAATGTTACATCACTCTATCATTGAAACAATAAGTACCGTGAATACCATAGTGGAAGTTGTTAATAATATGATATACTTATAAATTCTGTGACTTTGCGATAAAAGGTGTGGTCTACAAGAAAATACATACCTATCCTTTTACATGAAATCAGTTTATGAAGAGTGTAAATATAAATTCATATATAAAATCATGTCAGACATTCGACAACGTCGTTAGATTCAGGTTAATCATTTATCTCCACCGCCCCGCAGTGGCACAGCGGTATGTCTGCGGACTTACAACGCTGGAAACTGGGTTTCGATACCCACTGTGTAACTTTGCACTTAATTCCAAACAAACAAAATTTACCTCCAGTGACCACTGGTTAAATGCGTTTATTCTGTCTAGACCGTGCTTATTATAATTAAATAAGTATTATTCATACTGTATAACATAATAATAGAGTTTTAGTTTTTACATGAGAAATGTCAACAAAATTGTTATAAGTTTTATGAAAATTAATAAAGTTCATTGTAGTATCAGAAATATGATAAGGTCGTAACACGTTATCGCACAATTCTCCTTTAAGTTAAAGTCATAAACATTTCTGTTCATATTTTAAGAAGCGAATTGTATCTAGTAGCGATGAGATGAACATTATCCACTCTCGGAAAAACGTTATCTTGATAGTAAATACGAATACAACTGGCCCGGCACTGTTCTCTCTCACTATATATCAGTTTAGATATATGGGATGTGTTATCTTGTTGGTTACGCTTGTGTCAATTATAACATTGTTCAGCCCGGCATGGCCAGGTGGTTAGGGCGCTCTACTCGCAATCTGCGGGTTCGAATCCCCGTCCCACTAAACATGCTCGCCCTTTCAGCCGTGAGGGCGTATAATGTGTCGATGAATCCCAATATTCATTGGTAAAAGAATAGCCCAAGAGTTGGCGGTGGGTGGTGATGACTAGCTGCCTTCCCTCACACTGCTAAATTAGGGACGGCTAGCGCAGATAGCCCTCGTGTAGCTTTGCGCGAGATTCAAACAAACAAACGAGTACAACATGGAGCCTCTTGCTGCTGTAGTGCCTATTATCGTCGGCGAAAGGAAAAACTTTCTCGGACTTGTATTCGACGACAACCTCAAAGTCTCATGTCAAGACTGTTCTGGTAAAGTGCAGTCAAGAACTCTAATAGTCAATAATGTAGTTTCCCTTTTATATAGTAGTGTAGTCAACTGCATGGTTCTCCTTTAAGGTACAGAGTCACAAAAACTTATGTTCAATTCTATACAGCATGTATGATGACCTTGAGACAGAAACGTCTGAACACATAACAACAGAGCTGATAACAAAGCCCCAGTCAAAACACTATTTATATTAGTCGTTAATGTTACATCATTTAATAAAATATTTAACTCTAGATGTTACATTTCCAATGACCTCTGGTACTGGGCGAAAGATTTGTACAGTCCAGATACTGTTAAGTTTCTCCTCATTGGAAACCTGTAGTAAATGGTCAGCAAAGAATGATCTGTAGCAAAATATTATCAGGCTTATTGTTATACGTTTGGACGTCCCTGAAAGTCGTCGTACATTTTCGTTTAGCATAGACTGAACACAAGTTTTTTGTGACTCTATAACTTAAAGGAGAACCGTGTGGCTGACTCTCCTACTATAGGAGGGAAACAACATTCCTACTATTGGAGTGCTTGCATACTATTTATAGACTCTTGACCGCGTACACTGATAGTCTTGCACAAGACCATTAAACATGGGCTTCTGAATGTACATTGGTACTTATTGTTTCAATGATATATTATTGTAACATTACAGTAATTAGCATATTCTCCATCTCTTATATCATACAAGAGCCTGATGGTGTTAACTCTGCGTTCATAGAAATTGTCAAAAGCGTCAATAACATCACATTTTCGTTCAGCACTAAAGCATTGTTTGTTTTTAATTATGCACAAAGCTACACAGGGGCTATCTGTGCTCTGCCCACCACGGTTATCGAAACCCGGTTTCTAGCGTTGTAAGTCCGCAGACATGCCGCTGTGCCACTGGGGGGCGCACTAAAGCAACTAGAAATTATGATATTTTATAATACATTAATTATTAGATAAAGCATCATATTAGTAATGTTGCCATTACTCCAATAAATATCTATAATTTCCATAAGTATTATA
Organism: Limulus polyphemus; assembly: GCF_000517525.1. Lineage (NCBI taxonomy): Eukaryota > Metazoa > Arthropoda > Merostomata > Xiphosura > Limulidae > Limulus > Limulus polyphemus. The sequence continues at coordinate 23,822 of NW_013672359.1, forward strand.
AAATTTAAAAATTATCAATATCTATGTGAGAAGAATCTTATTTTTACAGTTACGAACAGTGTTCTATGTTGTTATATATCAAACAAATTTGAAATATATTAGTTCTTGTTTTTCATTATGTTCAAATATTAGGTGATAGAGAACAGGTTGTTTATCAAGTTATGGTCATTGACAGCCACACAGCTATTGAACAAAGGTCAATAGGATAGAAAACATCTGGATGATAGGTCAACGTGCTGCTTATAAACAAATTTTTATTCCAACTTGTATTACTTCTTGAGAATATATACTCTGTTGGTCAGGAAACATGAACCTAATAATAAATCAGCATCAACGCATAAATGAACAACCAGTAGTTATAATGAATCAACTTGAAGCTCCTTTATACTTCATCATTCTACTCGAGCACATTGAACGTATAAGATTTTCCTTGTTTTATGCTAAGAAATATATAAGACTAATTTACAATTTTAGTCATAAACTCTTAAGTGTATTGTATATTCTGGCGATTTTCCATATGAAGGGGAGCATCATAAATCCAGTCATATTGATGTGTGTCCTATATGTTTTATTTATATGAATTTGTATTGTCTGATCCATCATATCCATCAACTCTTAAGAAATAGAGTACTTTAAAATGCACATTAACAGTTTTGTGTTGTTATATAGAGCAAAGGAATCAATAAATACGTTTTACTGACTGTTACGATTAAGAAATACAATGAAAGAAATCCTTACGAATTTATCCAATCCCGGCCAGTGCCCCAGCAGTAAATCTGCTAAAAAAATGGGTTTTTATACCCGTGGTAGGAAGAGTACAGATAGCCCATTGCATAGCTTTGTGCTTACCAATAAACAAAATATTGCAATTTTTTTCTACAAACAGATTAAAAGTGCTCATGAATATAAAGATGAAACTTTTTGAAGCACATTATTCATTCTGTATATGTACAGGCTTCATATAACATGTGGTTAACATAATATATGAATATTTTGCTTCTAAAAGTACTGTTACATACCATACACAAAAATGAATAGTTGTCAGTGGCATCACTTTACCTACGAGATATTATTATCTTGTACATGAACCTGTTATGGCAATGGGAGGGGGTATTGCTGTAATACTGCACGTTGTGCAGAGATGTCATTAATAGTGTCCTTCAATGGTAGTATAAGTGATATCATGAGGTCAGAACCTCCTTTTTGTTTGGATAGGGTTGACCAGAAGTGAAATATGTCCTGAGACTATCTAGTGTTATAGTCGTTGGACATATGATACTTTGATCTCTTAGTTCTCTCTCTCATAATTTCAAGCGATCAGTTTGGTAAGTGAAATAATTTTGCGGAATGATCGAGACAAGGTGTTAGTATTACTAATGGTATAATCAGTTGGATTATTATTCTCGCCTTTATAGCCAAGTAATTAGAGTGCCAGTATTCGGGATCATAGGTGCGGGAGTTCGATTCCTGGTAATTACACAAAAACTTTCTGGTTGTGATGCATACAAAAAACAATAATAATAAAAAAATAATGATATAACACCCGAAGACTCTCGAAAACTTCATTGGTCGAAAACTTGTGAAAATAATAATAATACACATAATAAAGACGAGAATAAGAGTCCGAATAAATATACCATTGGTAAGTGAACTTTAACTCATTTCTTTGTAAATACTAATACTCTCCTTTAGTTTAACCCGTAACTTTAATTATTATTAAACATTCTTATATGTTGTTAGGAGAGTATAGAGAGTTAGATATGTCCAGTATTTTCATTCACAAACTTAGTCAGAGAACTCAGAATTACTTCATAACAGATATTTTGTTGAACCTCCTGTCATAAGCAGATTTATCCCATGTTTCTAAGGTTTACTCAGTTTCTCTTAAATATTAGGTCAACAAGAAATTAATGTCGCGTTTTGGAACATTTTCATTACCCCCACCCCCCATAAAAAAACAACAACAACCCCGAAACAAACAAAACACGTACATCACGTATAACAGTTAACCAACCCGCTTAAACCTCACGTTAGTGTAGCCTATATAATGTGTAAAGTTTAGTATACTCTAATCCCTTATATTGATGGCACACGACGAGACACACATTCGGCATGTAATGCTGTTTGAATACAAGAAGGAAAATAACGCCTCTGTAGTCACAAAGAATATCAAAGAAGTTTATGGAAATGTTTTGAACGTTTGTAAGTATCAGCGATGGTTCAGCAAATTTCATTCAGGTGACTTTAGCCTTAAAAATTGTAATGGCAGGGGCCGACATGTTGGAATTGATATTGATTCTCTGGAGACGC
>NW_013672359.1:26429-38333 GCF_000517525.1 Limulus polyphemus
GTCTCAATGCAAGAGAGCTATAGTCAGCAACTGGAACGTTTAAATCAAGCCCTTCATCAGAAACGCCCATCACTCGTCAATCGGAAAGCTGTTCTTCTTCTTCTCCACGACAATGCACATCCATATGTGGCACGCTGCACAATATTATGGAGTTGTGTTAGGAAGTTCTCCCCCACCCACCATATTCTCCAGATATGGCACCCCTCTTGCGGACGCCTATGCTATGCTTAAAACATTTTTTTTTATTTAAACAGATAAACACGTGTTGTTGTTGATGTTGTTAACTTCGTTTTATTATTAAGATGTTTAAACATTGAGTGTGTGATTTTTATCATATACAAGTGTTATAATTTTGTTTAATGGTTTTCAGCAACTTTACTATAGACATCGTTCGAGTTTCGATTATTCTCTGATTTCTTATAATAATTGAGTTATAAATAGACCTTTATTTTTATAACCCGTTTTTAAGAATAACACATAAAACACTAAGTTATACGTTAAACTAGACAGGCTCAAACATTTTCACTTTGAAAGAGTAAAACACGTATTTAGAGAACAAAACTAAGGTTCACTGGCCTTCGGAGTCTTAAAAAGTGCACACGTTTCGTTGCTTGATATTTGAAATCGATCTCACTAAGCTGATAGAAGTTTGTCTGTTGATAAGCGCAAAGCTACGCAAAGACAATCTGTGCTGTGCCCACCGTGAGTATTGAAATCCGATTTTTAGTTTTCTAAACTTTCAGACTTACCGTTTAGCCACTATAGAGCTATGTTTGTTTATTTGATGAATTTCGCGCAAAGCTACTCACTCGAGGGTTATCTGCGCTACCCGTCCCTACTCTAGAAGTGTTAGACCAGAGAGAAGGCAGCTAGTCAACACCACCCTCCACCAATTTTTGGGCTACTTATTACCAATGAATAGTGGGATTGACCGTTACATTATAACCCTCCACTGCTGAAAGGGTGAGCTTGGTCGGTGGAGGGATTCGAATCCGCGATCCACAGATTGTGAGTTGAGTTTCCAAACTACTAGACCATGGAGGACTATGAATTTCTATGTTGTGAAATCACGATACACGTGTAGTACTGGTGTTAGTTTCGTCACTGGGTCTAGCATGGCCTTGTGGTTAGAGAACTCGACTCGCAATCTACATTTCACGGGATACAATCCTGTCACAGAACGTGCAAGTCGTGTCTGTCTGTTTGTTTGTTACGAATTTCGCGCAAAGCTACACGAGGGCTATCTGCGCTAGCCGCACCTAATTTAGCAGTGTAAGACTAGAGGGAAGGCAACTATTTATCACCACCCACCGCCAACTCTTGGACTACTATTTTACCAACGAATAGTGGAATTGACCGTCATATTATAACGCTCCCCACAGCTGAAAGGGCGAGCATGTTTGGTGGGAGGGGGATTCGAACCCGCGACCCGCAGAATGCTAGCAGAGCACCCTACCCACCTGGCCATGCAGGACCCCTAGTCGTGTCAGTCGTGGGGGGAGCGTTATAATGTGACAATTATCTATCACTTCAAAATTAGGGACGGCTAATGCAGATAGCCCTCGAATAGCTTTACACGAAATTCATCAAAACAAACAATTTTGTCATTCAGTGTGAACTGTTGTATTTTATAAAAAACACATGAAATTACGAAAATTATTATATTAACAACTGGTTATAAAAATCATTAAAAGTATTGTTACGTCTCCAGTCGTTAGTTAATTTTCCGTAAATTCTTTCCGACTAAACTTTAGCGACACAAGTCCTTTCTTAAATAAAACTGTTTTATTCTTTCCGAATAAAACTTTACGATACACTTAATTTCAACAGTCGCTCTATAACAAACGCTATAACTCACGTCTCACGTGGCCAACAATATTCTGTCCGCATACATTCAATTACTCATTACCTCCTCGTCTCTTCGTGGCCGGTCTTATATATACAAGACTACAATGTATCTAGATTTAAGGAAAAGACGTGAATGTTCGAGAATGACGTGGCGTGATGCTAGTCACGTGACCTCGATGTCGTAACAGTATAAACGTTTTCTAAGAGCTAAACTCGGAGATATTTAACGCTATACAATATGATAATATTAATATACGAATTACGTTAACATTTCTTTACAGCTGAAATAGTTACTCTAATTTTAGTAGAGGTCTTACTGGCTGTTTTAAAATAATTATATTTGTATTTTGATGTAGGTTAATCAACTTTACTCAGATAGGTATCTGGTAAAAGTTTTGAGACACAAAAGTGAAACAGTAATAACACTTAAAATCTTAATACAACACTTTTAAATTAGGTATAATAACAACAGCGATAGTTTGTATATGTAAAACAAAAATTATTTCTGCCTAATTTTATATTAGTAGCTATTATATTCAAAACCCTCAACTGAGAGTTAAAAAATCATACTAGCTATTATACATAAGAAACTTTATGGTGAATAAAATTTTTCGTTATCACATGTGTATTTTTAGTAACCCTTTTTAAAAGGTAAGTAAAAAAAAATATCGAGGAATTTGTAATTTTTAGAAATCGTTGTTGAACATTAATAAACTGTTTCGTATCATAACACAAAATCTTCGACTAAAAATGCAAAAATGCTCTATCTCAAATTCAATAAAATCTTTATTTGGAAAGACGTCGGTTGTTGCTGCTTCAGTAATTTGCCTTGTTGTAGACTAAATCTACGTAGGCCTAACGCAATTTTTTTTCGGCCTTTGTATAGATAGATACTGTATAAAATTATTCATTTTATAAAAACCCTTATCATACGTGTATTTTAATAAGAATGAAGAATTAACTGAAAGTAGGTATTGTTGGTCATGCTATTAACTTTCGCAATAACAGGGTTGAATTAATCAGTTAAAATATCATAAACCCGTTAACTGCATTTGTACTACGTATGCCATGCTTACACTTTTAGTAAGAAATATCAGGATTACTTTCTCAATACTGTATATAGTAGTCCAAGGGCATGTATTTATAAATGTTCTGGATTATTTAGATTGTTCTAAATTTTTGATACACTTGCTGATCAATAAATGGAGACCCTACGCCCATCTCATGACCTCATGTTATATTTTTATTATACAATGGGTATTAGTCAGCGAGTGAGAACAATCAGAGCTGTAATTGCATAACAATATTAATATACTGCACAAGCTCTCTAATGAAACGTCACTATTTTCTTTAAATAATTTGTTTCATTTTGATAACAAGTTATGGCAATAGACTAAATATCTTGAGAACTCCCGAAAATGTTTTTATTCAGTTATATGATAAAAATTATAGCGTCTAACTCTTTCCTGTCCGTGTACTTATCCAATGTTTGATGTGAGCGCGTCGTATTGCACCAGCTGCCATTTAATGACGTCACCATGAAACAAGACCAGAATGCCACAGTGGCTTTAAAGTAGACCTGAAACTGTCAAGTACAGAATGTACATGTACGAAAATCATGACCAGATAGATATACTTGCATATTTATCATATAGATTTACATCATTTGTGCTCTTAATCTTTGGTAATTAAATATAAATAACTTACAGTTAAATAAATGTTATTTTTTTACTCATTGTACTATATAATATTTTGTAACTATGTTCCATTAATTCGATTTGTATGCATCATATGAAAATCTGTAACTACACAATTTGTTTTATTGTGCAATTTTCGACATGCCACATTTAAGTGTCTATACTTCATGTTTAAAGATTAGGCTTCAGAATATGTTACCGTCCGCATCATCAATACGTGTATCAACCAATATTTTGGATAATCACAGTTACATCTGTAAGATAGTAATTTTAAAATTACGTTGTAATACCAAAAGCCTGGATAAAAAATACATTTTAAGGGACTACATTTAGTTACAATAGCATTATTCTTAAAGATATATATGGCTTAAAAAAGGTTGTTTCTAAACAATATTTAGGAAGACAGAATTACCAATGATGTGACAAGGTAGTAATAATCAATTAAGGTTTAAAAAACAACTTTTGCATGACTATAGGATCTCCAGTATCAAGAATTGAGAATATACTGTACAGGTACCTTGGACGGCAGCCACGTGTCAGACCAACTAGTGGCAGACAACGTTTAGCTTTCAAGGTCATTTAGGTCAAACCGCCATTTTCCTTCTTTTACTAATAAAACTTTGCCATACATAGGTACAACTTGTTATAGATTTTATTGTTTGCAGATGATGAATATACAGTTGTATTTAGTTCTTAAAATTTGAATTTTTTATATTACAGTTTAAACATAACGTGAACTAGGCCTATTTACTACATATACATTTGTGTGGTACGACAAGAAAAACTTAAAACAAACAATATTTTGAAAAATAATTTGATAATATTTTTTTGTTACAATGTTATGAGAAAAAACTGTTGTAACCTTTCCATTTATTAATACACAATTATTGCAATATAATAAGCCAGGAGCAACAGCTACATTGTTTAAAGATGTTTAAAAGTGATGCGTTCTCTTATTTGCAAATAAGAAAATAATCTGTCAGCTAAGAAATTCGAAAATAACAATTTACTCTAAGATATATACATTTTTTATTTGTAAGAAGTAACATACAGAGACAAAACTATATCTTCTCTAGAATGTACTAAAAACATCTCCCCCCCCCCTTTTAAAAAATGGGAATGACCTTTTAGGAAGCGGTGGCGCTACTGCTGATTGTGGATGTAATCTTGGGACACAGCATCGACTGTACATCACGACATGACCGTTATTAATGATAAAAAAACAACTTTTAGTGTTTATTGAGAAAATGTTATTGTTACACTGATTCAGTAAAAAAAAAATATTGCATTTATTTCCGATAAATTTAACAAAAAGTTAAACAATACCACAATATCTTCGACTAACTTCCACACAATGTTCCAAATTAGCCATTTTAATCCTAAAAAACAACAAATAACTAGAAATTTTTATTAGTTTTGTATTACGTTTTACCATAATAATAATAAATTAACAATGAATGGTGGCCAATTTTTCCAACAACTTACGAAATGAATTGGTCAGGGTCAAATTACATAAAGTGTGTATTATTTTGATATACTTATATTAATGTGTAAATCTGGATGGTATAAGGACAAAATAAGTAAAAAACCAGCCATTACCAACTCAATAAAAATTTCTTGGCTAATTTCTGTTATGTTTAGGAATAAACATATAAATTATTATTCTATTACCCATAGTAAAAATGGCATAATCAATTCTTTTTTTCAGACTGTGGTGATAAAGTGGATTGCAAATTACATTACCTGGCTCTATATAACTCTTTCCTTGAGCTACAGCCTACAGAAGTCTATTACTGATCAGGATGCAGGCCGTGAATATTTACATGAAATGGAAAACCAAGTATTACAATATTTACTTGGGAACAAAAAGATTAAAATGGAAATGCAGTAAGCCTATTTTTTCTTTATAATGGTAATAATAATGAAAAAGAATTAGTAGACTGAGGTATACTTGCCACATGATAATTTTTTGTTTCTTTAACTGGCCTATTATTTGTATTTGAACATGTAAAAATGGCCAAAGAAACAATAGGTATCGAAGTTGGTAAAGTATTGGAATAGATGATTGGGTATTGAGAGAAAGCCTCTGATTGGTTTACGTTAGAAACTGGTTATAGCTAAAAGCGCGGTTTAGCGCTTTAGTTCGCAGCGGAGTGTTGTCAGTTTAGGTGTGTTGAATGTAGTAGCGCAGTTTTCTGTTACCCTGCGTGCGCAACTGCCTGTGGATAACAATTCTCGCAAGTAGATGTAATTAGCAAGAATTTTCTCAGCAGTTTCCATTTTGATTTAATCCCAAAAGACGTTTAGGGTGGGTAAGAAAATATTACTCAAAGAAATATGAAACGCTTTTTTCTTTTAAGCTGTATCTTCTGTAGTAAGGCTCCCGTTTCTTATTGTATTCTTCCGCGTGAAATGTAGTACAAATGAGGTGAAGTCATGGAGTGTACTTGTAGTTGTACTAAAGTTAAAGTAAAAAACGTTATTAGAATAAATTTGAAATATATAGAATAAGAAATATGTATGTACTAGAAAAGCTTAATATGATTACACAAAAATTTTAAGTTTGTATGTTATCCAGAATTTTTGATTTTAATTTAAGATTATTGTTAAGTATGACTTATAATCTTAGCCTTGGATAGGCTTTGGTTTTCCAAAGAAAGTCGAGTTTTTGGTTGTTAAATTATTTGTAAGTTTTAAAGAAAGAACGTGGATGATTTTGTTTTAGCTAGAGAAACTTTAGTACTATTCAAAACTATTTCTAAACTAGAAATATATCGCAATAGAGGTATATCATCTTATTATTTTTAAAATGCATTTTTCAACAGCGCATTCAAAACCTTGACAACTCTTAAAATCGGTTGAAATTGGTATAATAAGCTACAATTATTTTATTACAAATTGTAGCTTTTACAGTGAGGAATATTATTTTTTGAAACAGGTATGACCTTTCTATCACCAGTGCGATCATTCTCAAGTACGATGTTTTGGTTTTACATTATGAATATAACTATGTGAATCGTTAATAAAATGCATAATTCGAAAGTTTGAGAAATACTTGAAGACTAAGCTAAAGATCTTGTATAAATGTTTTTACTTTTAGTCAGTTTTTCTATAGTTGTGAATATTTAATCTTTTTGATATATCGAATTTGTTACGACGCACAACTTGCCAACCTGTAAGAGTCGGCCTAATAATAGTAATATATTAAATTCGCAGCTGTTTAAGCAAATTAGTGTTTATTAGTATCAGTAACATTGATTTCATATAGATAACCGTTACTTTGCCTATATTGATCTAGTACTAGTAGTGGAAAGTCCATTTTCATAGGGATTTTTATGCAGTAAACTGGCCATTCGTATATAGATTGTTTATAATGTTCTTGAAGGTATGCTCTAAAATCCTCATCATTATTATTATATTTTAAGTAACTAAATGGGTCAGAAATTTTGATTAGCGTAGTATATGTAACCATCGAAAAAAAGCCTGCTTCAGGTCAGTTTGGACTTCTATATAACATTTTGGGCCTTTATTATGGGTTTTGTACCCCTACTCAAGAACATTTCTTCGTAAGAAAGGTACGAGGTTAAAAAGTTTGGTTTAAAATAAAAACCCTGTTATTGGGAATAAAATATCGTTCTAATTTTATAGTTTTACTTCGAATTTTAATTATTACTTGATATTTCAAAACAAGAATCGTAAGAATAAAGATTCTTAGAAAAATTATGTTAATTTTATGTTAATAAAAACTGTTAAAATTCGTCTTGACGCGCATGTTAGATGTGAATGCGATCGATCTCTAGGCCTAACGCTCATAGCTTAAGACCGCAAAAAATACGTTCTGTGGTTAACAGCACAAACCTTTTTAATTGCAACCTCTAGGCCTAACGCTTATATCTCAACACAAAAAAGTACGTTCTTTAGTTAAAACGTAAGAAAAAAGCCCATTTGACAGGGAATGGTTAGGAATTCTGCGATTAAACCCAGCTCATAAATATCATTTATTTAAAGTTTAGTCTGTTTTGGTTGACCTACTCATGAAAAATAATAATCGCCAGACATTTACTACAATGTACTCTTAAAACTATTATAAAAACGTAAGTTATTCTTTATGTTCACAAATATAATGTAATTGATCCTCGGTTTGTTGTGAATATAAACAAAAAGAGAAATATGGGAGTTTTATAGTCTAGCTTTGCTGGGAGGTTGTCTTTTTGGACATTTATCAAAAAATATTTTGACCGTTAAATACAAGTGTGTGTTCAGCGCGTTTACACCAATATTTGAAATTATATGCTTATCATCAACATAAATTTATATTTAGTTATATTCCTCACAATCCTGTCGGGTGTGACTGAGGTTTAGCAAGCTCGAACTGCCAATTCTAGGGTTTAGGGTTTGCGTTCCATTGTCGTGAAATCACGCTTCGCTCATTGAGGTCATGAGTGCGTTTTAAGTATCGGTGAAATTTTACTATTCACTCGTACAGTAGCCGCCCGATAGTTGGCGGTGAGCACTGTTGACTAGCTTCCTTCTAGTTTATCAGCTTAAAAATAGGGAGGGTTATGTAGCTTTTCTTAGCGATCTGTATGCTTTAATTAACTTAAAGTAACATCAGAGGGCACCAAAAATATAAATTTAGTCGTCTTTACCCTACCACGAGTATCCAAACTAGGTAAGTTTAGTGCTATAAGCCCACAGACTTACCATTGAGCCGGCTGGCGGTAAAAATGAAATGATTAATTATTCCTTTCATATAGAAATTGCTCCATGTATCTATATTTATTGATATAATACGGATGCATGTTTCATTGAAAATGTAAAAAAAAAATTGACAAATGTGTAACAGTGAGTGGAAAGATAATATAAAATGTAAATTATTTTCAATATTTTCAAATGCATAGATCACTATTTCCTCTTTTTTATTATCGGAACAGAGCATGAAAATCGAAGCTACTTCACACAATATCGAACTTGTAAATTGTTAGAAACATGAAATTAGCTACGGTTTTGCGAAATTTTAATTAATGTTCTGATCAGATCAACCTATGTACTTAAGGTGAAACTAAACGCCAACTCGACAATAAGTATAGCTAATTTAATGTACGTTTTACGATTACAATGCTTTGTTTTCATCAGATAATACGGTCAGTGTTAACGATATTTTCGGCCGTAATCCCAATAATAGCTCACGATGTTCAGTCAGTTATTCCAAATACATAAGTTAACAACGCAAAACAATCTTTTATAATGGAATTCTAATAATAAACCAGAATAAAAATGGCATTTGATGTACTCGGTAGTATAATCAATATTTTTAATGAAAGTAACATGTATATATGAAATAGCCAAATGTTCATCACGCCTTGTATCTTCTAATCGGTTGTTCGTAGGGGAAAAAAACGTCAATGCTTCTTTTCAAGAGTATACAGGAAAGTTATTAATTTTTTGCAACTCCTAAAATTTCATATCGGTATCAACATCGACCCGTCAGTCTTTGTTGAACGGTGAATCTGAGAAATTTTTTTATAAAACCTTAAAAACGAAAAAACGGAATTTTCTCCGTAGACTGAGTGAAAGAAATGTTCGAAGATAGGATCATGAACGAAAAACAACAACAAGAAAGTGTTTGAGTATATATTTGTGTTGTGTGTTTTGTGTAATATGTAATTTTCTATGTCTGTATTATATGCATGATTTTATTGTATTCCATGTCGAATACATGGAATATATCTCATTTAACATTTATAGAAATGACAACTGTTAAAAAGCACTCACTTCTGTAGTGGTCTTTTCTTGCACTTCATTAAATGACAAAGAATGGTGGTATACAGCGGAAAAAATCCTCCTGGCTACTTAGCGAGCTTGAGCACTATTGTGCTGGATGCACCCACTTATCAAAAATGCATTGCACTAAGTCTCCTATGATTAAAAATAAACCTAATGCAATTTTCCTTATTGAAATACCACATGAAATGACAAAAGGTGGCAAACGACCCCCTGAGAGTCCTAGATAATCATATTGCATATATCCTCTGATAGGAGGGATTGGGTTGATTGTACATTTTATATTTATTCATCACTACTTGTAGAATATTACCGTTGAATTGTTTCAACGGGCATTTTGCTAGTAAATTAATATACATTACATACGGATCACAGAGACATTAACTGTCTGCTTGAACTGATATCGTAGAACAAAAAAACGCAACTTACCTATTTTAACTCTCTGTCGCGTCTTTTGACCAATTAAACATATCTCTGGCAAATTATGTCAGATGAAGTTTTGACCTGTTAATTCATCGTTTACTCATTTGTCCAGGTACTCCATATTTGATTTTTGGAGAAGCCTGTACACCTGACATGATAAACTGTCATGTGTATTCACGGAAGATATGGACAAGTGGATTGTTATTTCGCATACCATATATCCTACAAAACCTTACACTCAAAAATATCCAACAATATTTAGTATTTAGACTTGCACAGAAAAATTGTTTAGGCGAGATATTTTTTGTTAGAGATCGAGAATTTGGTTTTGGTATTTTATAAACTTCTATTTTTTGGAAAAATATTTTACTTTCTCAGTTACTTACATGCACACACGCCACTGTGGGTGAGCTGTAAGTTTACAAACTTAAAATGAAAAAATTCCGGGTCTGATTCCCTGCGGTAGGCTTATAACACATTATCCATCTTTGCGCTTAACCGCAGACAATTCAGTTACTTAGATTTTACAAAATTCGTAATATTAAACTATAGTATTTCCTTACCAATGTAACGTTTTAGTTATAAGACTTGTAATTAAAATCCAGGTTAATCGAGGTGAACACAACGCAGATAGCCCATTGTGTAGCTTTGGGCAAAAAACAACGAAAGAACTATACAACATATTTAGCAGTAAGTTTAATGTTAGTAACATTATAAAAATTACCCAGGTTTTATTAATATCAACTGATCAAAACAAGCGACCTACAAAATCAACCTCGTAATAAATATAGCTTCTTCATTACAGTTTTTTACGTACTTAAAATGATTAAAGTGTATCGTTCCATCACTTGGTTGTTTTTATTGCCATATAAAACTATCAAAATTATTTTAGTAAACCTATTTATGATTACTGATCTAACTGCGCGGATTTCCTTACCAGCATAATACTCAAGGAAGTTGGTCAGATATGTTATTACTGACTATTCTGGCATTTCGATGTTGTTGTTTTTTAAGTGGGCCTGTTCCAGAGGTTATCGTGTCAAATTGCATATCGAAAGATCCAGGGGTCAAGACTTGTTACCATTGTATATAATTGGCAATTCAACCGTGGCGCGTTATAAAACTTTGTATTGGATTAAATAAAATCAAAAACGCTACAGTGATACACATTTGAACAAAACAGATGTAATTCGGAAATAAACACCGGAAGTAAATGAATTGCAACATTTATTTCTCTGCTACATATAAAAAGAATGTCTGTAATACTTGTAGCAGTTGCATTAATGTGTAAATATATTTAATTGTTAAATTCGAAATAGTTGTAACGAAACAGGCCCTTAACCAGGACGGAGGTTCAGACTGAAACCCCCATACTGAGCTGTTTGTTAAAATATTTTTACGGCAAAGATCAGCTAATAGGCTAACGCGAAATACATTACCAACCAATCAGATGATGAGAACATTGTTATTGGCAATGTTTGTTCTATACTATTGTTAGTGTACATGACTTGGGCCTGTTCTTCGGGCGCTTCCAAATGCCGTTTCCTAGACTAGCATCAGTTAGAAAGACTGAACCGAAGCTGGTGAAAAGAATAATTACTATGTGGTGAGTTAAAATTTTTAACTACAGTTAGGCCTCTTATAGTGATGTAATATTTATGGTGTTTTTGAGTCCTTTCTAATTTAATTTTATTAAGAATGTACACATTTGCACAGTAATACGTTACTACAAGTTTGTTTGAAGTTAAGCACAAAGCTACATAATGGGCTATCTGGGCTCTGCCCGCCACGGGTATCGAAACCTGGGTTCTAGCGTTGTAAGTCCGCAGACATGCCGCTGTGCCACGGGGGTGGGCACGTTACTACAAAGCAGGCTATATTCCACCAGGGCGCAGCAAAAAAAAAAAAAAAAACCACGGCTCTCACACGCAACCAACGACAACTATTTCCTCGGCAAGTCAGCAACAGGTAAGGCTATAGTAGGAAGCAATATCAAGCTAGATTTAATTATTTTCAACAGAAAAAAGTAAAACCAACAGCCTAGTAGTTCTACTGTGCCCCCATACTGTTGTTATAAATTTGCAATCGGTCTGTCCTGTATTATCTCTCTATCTCTCTCTCACTCTCTCTCTCTCTCTCTCTCTCACACACT
>NW_013672359.1:39165-44689 GCF_000517525.1 Limulus polyphemus
TTATTAGTATCAAAGTGGGTTCCTCGTTATCGAATAGTTATTATGTAGTTTTACAGCATTTAATTCTATTATATTTTCCTTTTATAGTAAAAAAAATTATCACATCCACGTGGTGTTACTGTGACAAAATATAGGATTGAAGCTTGTAGTTTAGTAGATGGTGTAAAAGATGTGTATAGAGGAATCTGAGATGATATTGACATTGTATTTAAGAGAATAATATGCACATATTATCCGGATTGAAGCTTGTAGTGTGGTAGATGGTGTAAAAAATGTGTATAGAGGAATCTGAGATGATAGTGACATTGTATTTAAGAGCATAATATGCACATATTATCCGGATTGAAGCTTGTAGTGTAGTAGATGGTGTAAAAGATGTGTATAGAGGAATCTGAGATGATATTGACATTGTATTTAAGAGAATGATATGCACATATTATCCGGATTGAAGCTTGTAGTGTAGTAGATGATGTAAAAGATGTGTGTATAGGAATCTGAGATGATATTGACATTGTATTTAAGAGAATAATATGCACATATTATCCGCATAGCTGCCCAGGTTAGATCAATACCAAGAATATCCGCCAGGCAGCAGCACAGGTCTTACACACCGGCCTCCTCAACAAAGAATACTTCAATTTGTAGAACATATTCAAATGAACTAGAGGCAGCATATTTATCGTTTTACACTTATCTGTGCAAAAAAAAATTCCATGTAGTGATATCAGTTCTTTGTGAAAAAGACACATTTAAGTTGGATAACTTCTTGACCTGTACAGAAGTGACCTCCACTCTGCTAAAGTGATAAATCAATAATTGTATCGATGGCACCTTCAAAATATGCAACTAACTGTGCTGTTGCGCTGAAATGTGATGAACAACATTAACTAAAGTATTCTTTATTGTGAGAAATGTTTTCGTAGTGGGGGGGGGGGATGAAGTGCGCATAAAATGCAGTTCATGTTGAGAGTTCCAATTACATCCTTTTCCTTTTAAAATAGTAGTAATTTTTAATCTAGATATCTTTGGCTTTATTTTACTGCTCTTATAGACAGGTGAAAGACAATTATGAGCCCTGCAATGCTTCATCGGTTTGTTTGTAGTAGCTTGTTACAATTTTTTTAAAAACTATTTCGATAGGAGTAACTACCATCTAACAACTGAGCTGCTGATAGCGATTACTGGTGTAAATGTAGGAAATTGTGTAGAGACGAGTAAACACACTGTACACGGATACTGAAAAAATTATAGCAGTGCATTTCGGTGGTTCTAAGGGTTATGCAAATACAATATGCATAGTGTACAATGGACAAAAATATTTCTATTCTTCACAAGAACGTCGCCTTCCACTTCAGCTTGTCAGACTGACGTCAGGAAATCGCAGACGTATATTGAGTATAATTCAACGGATTTGCACATTTTACTAAAACTTTGCTGCATTTCGTGTGGATGCATGTAGAAAATTCGGAATTATAGTCAACATTCTTTCTCAATCCATTGGACCTGCGTATTCGATTAAGCCCTTATTGTGCTGTAAAATGATTTACAATAATTCTGTGAGAGCATTTTTATAGCTTAGTTTGCATGGTAGCGCAAAATAATGTTAGTTTATGATGTTGTATTGTAGAAGTAAAAGGCAAATCTAGAATGAATTGTATTCTATTGAAGTTTAGATACTAATACATAAGATATACTCGGATATTTGCATATTTATTTAATATTTTCGTTTAGATTATTATAAAGTTTTAAATAATATGTATTGGGTATTTTTCTTAAGAAAGAAAAAAAAAATACCCCCCCCCCCCAAAAAAAAAAAATTAGCTTGGTATTTGCTTATTTATCTATATTAGCAAGATCAAACTTTAATAGGATAATTAATTAGCAAATTACATAAAAAGAAAGCAATGTACATTATTAATTCTTTATGTTCATGAGTTCCAAAGTTTGTTTTGAAATGGGGGATTTATAATTTTGATAAGAACCTCTGAGAAACTAAAACACTTTATTGTTTCATATGTTTAAAGTTACTGTTTATTTGTAATTGTAAACCCACAAAATTGGGTTGCTATTTCAGCATAAAATGTTCAGTATTTACTGTTTGAAAGAACTTATAATCGAACTGAGAAGGAACATGCCTCTTCTACTGTATGAGTTAAGTGCCCGTGTTTATGCATGTATTTCAATTTTTAAAGGATGGTTGAGAGTATTTAATATTGAGGGGAGGGACAAGGTTTATTTGACCGAGCGAAGCGAGGGAGTGTGCACCATAGGCGCACCCATTACGCCCGAAGTTCAGGGCTCGCCTTAGGGCCCTGGAAGCTCTTTAGTTCTGGATTAAATTTTATGCATTATCCTCCTTTTCTTTAAAGTAGTTTTCCTAAGTTTGATGCATTTTTATTGGTACAGAATAAAAATGCAGGGGGAGGGGTGACCCTCGCTTCCTACGCCACTGAATTGCAAATAAATAACACGTAAAGCCTTAAATGGAATAAGAAAGTTTTTTAGGGTTACAATATTTAAAATATAAATTTTCTGGTAAATTAGTGAGTATATTATAGATGCGACGTCCAGTGAAGTATCAGATATGTTGATTCATGTCAGTAAAATGAATTGGAGACTGTTCTCGTTTTAGTTACGATGAATCAATGATTATTTAGTTTTTCGGTTACTTGGTCGATCGGCCGTCAAGTTGTGCGAGTAAGTTTAATTTTACATTTAAGTAGTAGATTTATTGTGGCTGTAAACAAACTGAAAAAGGAATTGGCCATGACTCCTGTATTAGTATGCTCAGTTTTGAAACATTCACTCATTTTGTATACAAATGCTGATGATTTTATAGTTCAAACAGTTTTTTTCAAAATGACAATGAACATGTTATGGCAACGCTCCAGAAAGGAGGTATTGTACAACTTGAATAAAGCTAGTAAGTGTTGTTTGAGCCCCATTATCATTATCTACGTACAGCCTGAATACAAAGATTTATTGGGAAAAGTGGAATTGCTTTTGCTTAGAAGAGAGCTTGTTATGTTCGAAATGGGAAGAAAATGCTGTAGCAAGAAAGAGAAGGCTTATACTTTGTGCTGGGTGTCTGTAAAATTGGTGTAAAACGTGGACTCTGTTTTAAAGTATAAGTGAACATGTCCCTGAAAGAAACAACGTGGACAGCTAAAACAGTATTGTGGTGGATAGGTACAACTGCATACAAATCAATAGTCGTATGTGTGGATAAACATAAGAAAACGCGAGATTTTAAAATCTTTCACTGTTTCTGATGAGTTAACGAACCTACTGGCAATAAACCATAATTGTTGATGCTTGGGAAAGAACTTGGTGTCATTGGACTTTTTGTATTCTCTTCTGGAGTTAGTCGCTCAGAAGAGTTGCACAAAATATGTAGAGAGATTAAGAAACATTATCAATGTCATACATGACTTTCCCAAAGAAAGACTTAAATCACCTAGTGATGAAATAAAAAATCACTACGACGTTAATGCTTAAGAATTCGGAAATTGAACGAGAGATTTGCAAAATATCTAGAATAAGAATTAGACTGTAAGTACGGGTGAGCCGGTCACTTTGTAGAAAGCTTTCACTGAAACAATAAAGCATCAAAAAAAGGAAGAGTTGTTTTCTTAGCCAGTAGAATAAATCAATGAGAGTTTACGTTTTTCGATCTGTATCAGATGTCGTGCATATTGAATTACTTTGTACAAGTAAGTTAATTTTTACATTAGTGTAAAAGGCCTAAAGCAATTTACAACAGTGTTCAAGCTTGTAGAAACGTCAAAGAGTAAATAAAATTAATTTGTTATTGTCACGTCAACTTAATTTTGAACCGAGATATAGGACACCAAAGCTATAAAAAGAATATATTGAAATAAGTACTATCAAAAGTATTGGCTAAGTAAGGATTTGTTTATGTTAAGAGTTGAAACTGTTGTTTCTATTATTTGTCAGCTGCTGAGAATATAATAATTTAGCCAACTACTAATTGTTAGTTTACATAATTACATGTGATAAGAGACTATGTAAATCATAGTTGCAGTACTAGTAATTAATACTACAGAGATGTAGGAGGCAAATTAATGTGTGTGTGTGTGGGGGGACAAGGTTTATTTGGCCGAGCGAAGTGAGGGAATGTTTATCAGGCTGGATAGTAAAACGTTTGTGGAAGTTTAAACTAAACTTGCATAGTGGTGACTGGTGAGGGAACTTTGAAATAAGCAAATAGGTAGGATAGCTAGGGATCGAGGAGTTTGGAAATTAAAGATTTAGGGTACAAGTTAAACAATAGTTTTAAGGATAAGTCTTTCATACTTACATATAAAAGCCAAGTGTCGATTGGTCAGTCAGTCGGTCACGCTCAATTTTTCCGAATTTCGTGAGTTAAACAAGGCAAATTTCACTTTTTCTCCCATAATACCTCATTTTGTTTGATTGCCCGATCCCATTTTAGTTTAATTTAATCGGTAACATAGGCTTAACAGTTCCTTAATTTCGGCACGTTTTCTGCCATATAAATGCCTGTCAAGGGGGAAGTTACCATGACCAGATCAGGCATGGCGTTATGTATGTGTGTGTGTGATATAACATCATCCACATCATTATGATCCGAAGAGGAAAGCTGAGAAGACTCCTGTGAAAAACAAGTAAAAAATTAGCGCAAACTATGCTTGGGAATTATTAAGAAAAAAGACTTTGTCAAAACAGATTGATACCAGTTATATGTAGCTAAGAGGACGACTTTTCCTCAGAAAAACAGGTGTGTATACAATCACATGGTCATCATATGTTTTAATCTTTTATCCAAAGGCACCAATATATAGCATGTTTACACTCTTTAGATAAAGTAGATGTTACTCTTGATAGATTTTGGCTTTCCGAAGCTAGAAGGCCCTTTATTTTTCTTATGCCAGTTTACGAGCGGCAAAATTGTAAATGCATATTGGAGGGTTCAGATTTGTTAGGCTTTGGTTTCCCGTCATTTTTGATGGGATTTTATACTGGTATTCAATAATAAGCTTCTTTTCTAACATTAAGGGTATTAGGAACAATATGTATCCGTTCAGTGCTCTAGTTGAAATTGAAGACTGTTATAATGAAAATTTCTGAAACTTGATTAGATAGATTAGTGGTTTTTCTCTTAAGTATTTTAATCTTGACAAAATAACAGTAACTGTGCAGTTAGTTGTGGGATTTAAGCATGTTTTCTCGACCTTAAGGTGGTCGAATGAAGTCTACTCCTTACCGTTTAATCAGCCCACTTACTGTATTGAAATTCATGTATGTAGATAGTAGTTACCATGTGGTATAGTTGACTGTCCAAGTTGTTTACTATGTATAGTTGTTTAATGTCATTTCCGCTACGAACCTGGATATTCCAAAATAGCTCTTGTTTTTTGGCTATGTGTATGTGGTTTCTTGCAGTTGTTTGTTTGACCAGTTTCTAACAATTGAATGTTTCTTAGAGTCAAAGTACTGTTACGTCTCCGTTCGTTAATTAACTTTCCGTAACTTCGTTCCG
>NW_013672359.1:45537-46250 GCF_000517525.1 Limulus polyphemus
CTTCACCTTTTCCCTTCTCAAAACTGATTACAGTTTCTTCTTCGACAGTGGCTTTTTCAGGTGACACGTCTTCAGCTGCATCTGTTCATTTCATCCCAACTGAAATGTCCTGGACCGTGATAACGCCAAAGCCTGTTGGCATGCACCACTTTTGGCTTACCTCGCCGACCACATTTTATCCGGAAAGTCACATCTGAGAGACGATCCACTATGTCATATGGGCCTTCCCATGGAGAAGACAACTTAGGAGACTTCCCTTTGGTCTTCCTAGGATTATACAACCATACCTTGTCTCCTGGTACAAAGCTGACTTCAGTAGATCTCTTATCATAATTTAACTTCATCGAGTCAGCAGACGTTTTCAAGTTTGTACGCACTTGATGGTGAATATCATCCATCCTTTCCGATAACACTTTCATAAATTCTGACACATTCTCAGGCAACTCTTCATAAGGTGGGCGTCCTGTTAACAGATCCACTGGCAACCGAAGTTCCCGACCAAACATCAACTTTGCTGGAGTGTATCCAGTGGTTTCATGCTCTGCTGTCCTATAGGCTATCAACAGTGGAGGGAGTAAGACATCCCAGTCATCTTGACGGCTATTACAAAACTTTGCCAATTCCTGTTTTAGTGTCCAGTTGTACTTTTCTACCATCCCATCAGACTGTGAGTGAAGTGGCGTTGTTCTTGGAACACAGCTGATTCAAAGTTA
>NW_013672360.1:0-2723 GCF_000517525.1 Limulus polyphemus
TCTTATCATTACCCTCGAAGTTAGCTTTTTACAGAAATCTGGCGTTCCTTCAAAAAGCTTGAGTACAGGGTGAAACAGGAATTACCAGCCAATAATAGATGAATACTAGATGACTGTAACATGTAGAATATTCAATGTTTTGTACACTGTACAATCGTAGTCTTTAATGAGCTAACCCCTATATTATGTATGAAGTAAAGGAGTAAAAAATAATAAATACACATAATATTAAATTTTTGTATCATACATTCATAGAATACACCAACTTTCAGTCAGGGGAAAAATGTCATAAAATAAGTAATAAAAACATTTTCTGAATGTAAAATGATGTAGGGATGGCAGTGACAAAAAGAATGCAACAGAAATATAGGGATAACACAGCTATACATAGATCATCCCTACATAACTTTCTATATTAAAATTTAATGTAAAATGCATGAGTATAGAATGGTTACGAGGTCGGTCAATTTGATCAACCTCGTAGCGAGAGTCTGTAGTACTCTTTAATAATCAAGACATGTTTTGATTCAACTTAGTTTTCCTTGTACGAAAGTCCTAGGGTCTTAGTTACACTACATTGATGTGTTTGATAAAGAATTGTGATATATATATATCATCTGTATTGCGTTTCATCTATTTTGACATTATTTTAGACTCTAGAGTTTTTATATTGACTTGCATTTATAACGAAAAAGGTTTTATTTTATATTTTTGTATTCAAAGAGCGTTTTCTTCTTATACGTTATGTGTAGGAAGCGGTTTGTATTATTGAAGCACAGCATGGCCCAATTATTAGCATGCCGGACTATAGATCTATGGATCCAATGTCCATGTCCCATCACTACCACACAAAAAATCGCGCTTTACACTTTAGGGCCATGGGTGCATTATAAGGGTGACAGTCAAATACCACTAGTCGGTCAGATGAGAGTAGCCTAGGAATTGGTGATGGGTGCTGTTGACTAGCTGTCTTTCTTCTAGTCTATCAGTCCAAAACTAGGGACGGCTAATGCAGATGGTTTGAGTAACTTTGTACCAATATTTGAAACAAACAAGGCACTAGTTTAGGATATTTGCCTTATCTGTTAGTCTCAGTTATGCATGATTTGTCTCTTCCATTATCATATTATCCGTCTCAAGCCAATCTATTGCATTTGTGTTCAGTCAGTGATAAGTTTACAGACTTACAACGGTAAAATCCGGGGTTCGATTCCCGCGTGGACAGAACGCAGATAGTCCATTATATAGCTTTGCGCTAAAACAAACTAGTGGTGGCACTTAAATCAAAGCTTACGTCATTTAAACACTATTTCAACTAGTAACTTTTATTGCCTGAATTATTAACACACAATTACAAAATCAACAAACATTAATGCATCTAACACAATATGACACTTTATTGTGCAAATGTTTTGGAGAGAGTAAACAATCTCACAAATCAGAAAAAAAAAAGAAACAACGATAGTTTTCACCAATTTTGGAGTTTGAAACGAAATCCTAATAAATGCTTTTATATTTTTTTTTATTATGGTTGTAGGCTGTTGTTTTTTGTGTAAAACTGTGTTATGGATTGTCTGCACTCTAACCATCGCGAAGAATCGAACCCTGGATCTTAGAGTTATACGTCCATAAACTTGCCGCTGACCTATAGGGAACTGTTGTAGGCCATGTTTTTAATATTTTAATTTAGACATTTTGTACTGTTTGTTAGAGGGAGTTTTGGCATGACATAATGATGTAAAATAGTATTTTCTTAGAAATCGTGTATTATACTATCAGGATATTTTCAGTTTTCCCTATTATAAATTTTCTTTCTCACTTTGGATAATATAATCACTTCAGTACTGTTTCAGACCTTCAAAATGAATAAAAAGTGAGTAAATTACTTTGAGAAAGTTAATATAGCAGAGCATCTATTTGGTATTCTGAAAAATACATTAAAATGTCCTTACTGTGGACAGATATAAAGTTATTCCAGAGAAACTGAAGCTGCTGAACTTGAAACGTTATTAGTTGTCGAATTCATATTTCCAAAACTTCGAATTACATCAGACTTAAGCATTTTTCATACATATTTAATTCTATAAGATTATGTTCCACACGTAAATTATAGTCATGGTGTTTGTGAAACAGCTGAGAGACGCCATCTGTGTTAAATTAAAACGCTGATGGTAACAGAAATAGATCATATGAAAGCAGTTTTGGTATTATGCTTGATGACTGAATCAGATTATCCTGTGTAACTAGGTAATTAATTCATTGTTTTGGTAAGAGCCCTTACGAACAGTCTCCAACTGTTTTTAGAACTGAGGATTAAAAATTAATAGCTTTAACGAATAAATTATGAATTCAGTTTCCATGGGAATGTCTTGACATCACGTAGCAACTGTGACTCATATTGTAAACGGGGATGGTACTCTAGAGAATATTACAGAAGCAATAATATATATATAAATCTATGAATACCGGGAATCGATAACCGTGGTGGGCAGAGCAGATAAAGCTCTTTGTGTAGCTTTGTGCCTAATCACAAATAACAACAACTAAAACGATTTTGGAGCCTCTCACCATGTCTGGTGATGCTTTATCTGAAGACTGTGCATCTTGAAAATAGCCCTGCATCGTAGGTTCCACTGGAATTGTAGCATGGATATTCCTGTTTTGGAAATTTTGAATTCCCGATCTGAACACATCTTTACGATACGAGTGTGTGTGAATATTTT
>NW_013672360.1:3145-13387 GCF_000517525.1 Limulus polyphemus
TAGCAAATCTTGATTCGTCTGACAACAATACGGTCTTCCAGAGGCTTGGTCATCATATGACATTTCCCACTTCTTTCGTCTGACTATGTTGGCAGGTCTTAATAAGGGCTTCCGTCTGGCTGCTCTGCAATGATAACCCAATCTGTGGCGAATCCGTTGAACAGATTTCGGGCTCATCCCACGAACTTTGGCCACTTCTGCAGTCGTTAATCTGGGATCCATTTTGATGCTCCTCTTAACAGCCCTTTTTGTTCTCTCCGATGAACCAGGACGACCCGGATGCTGCTCAGTTGTTTCCTTGCCGTGTTTCCTGAACTGCACAATGATTCTGTTGACTGTCGAAAGTGTGATTCCCAAATTCTGCGAAATTTGCCACTGACTTATTCCACCATCTGCTTGACCAACTATCCTTCCTCTAACAAACTCTGACAATTCGAGAAAACCTTGAGTTCTAGGCATGTTGTAGCACAAGATAATTAGTGTGCGGACCATTTTCATTTATATAGTGCTCTGTGAACACAAATTAGTTAGCATAAATCAGTTAAATGACGAAAAATTAAGTGTATATGTCGTTTCACTGCAATTTTATACCGGCTGTGGTAGTTGTGTGACTTGCTGATTTGTATATTCAAAACCCTTTTAATATAACGTACCCAACCCTATGTAGGAATAAAAAACACGCATTTCAGAAATAGAGGGGAAAATTGAAGTCACGTACGTCCTATAATAAAAAGCAAAATACAGTTCCAGAACTTAAGTACCTGAAAGTACAAATCAAAGTTCTAATCCTGTTATTCAGACTTCGTTATACAACCTTTAGATTGAGAAGTTTCTTTTAATTGACAAGGTTTAAGAAAATTGCTCGTATTATTAACTATATGTAGGAAACCGGAAGACACTTTGTATATTAAACGGCTAGGTCACAGACCCCAATAGCTGTTCCTAATTTTGAACTGCGGACCAGAGAGAAGGTAATTAGTTAGCATGACCCATCGCCAAAAGCGATTACTCATAACCGAGTAACGATATGGACTCGTGACTCACTCCTTTAACGCATCCACAGCTGAAAGTGTGAAGCATATTTGGTAGCATCACGCCTCGAACCCGAGACACTTGGGCCAATGTAGGAAAGGCAGATCAGACAAATTACTCACTGAATAAAAGTTTGTATTCTAAGTGACACGTGGAAATCAAACTTGGATTCATACTCTAGAAACTCAGCGGTAAGCTTGAGGGCTTATAACGTTCACATTTGAGACTCGACCTCTGCAGTGAGCACAACAAAGACAGTTCATTGTGCAGTTTTGCACTTAACAACAAACAAATAAACATTGTTAATTACATAATATAAATTTAAAATGGACTAAAGCAACGTTTATTAATTTGCAAATTTTTAAAATGAAGTGATTTTAAAGTTTATGTAGCCTTAAAACTGCCTATATAATTGGTCCGTTCATATGGGGTGGGGAGAGGTAAACAATTTTTTCATGAATTTCTATAAAAATAAGAGAAATTATATTAACTTGGTTATAATTGAAATGCAAGTACGTGAAAAATCAGGTGATAAAGAAGTAAGGAGAAAAGTGGATATGAAATATATTTAAAGTGATTTAGTAGTTTGGAGGCATTAAAGAAAAGAAACTGATATCATCTTAAAAAATATTAATTTCTTTTTTAAGCGGATAACATTGTTAAGCAACAGCGAAGACAATGACTGGCTGTCGTCTCTTCAAAAATTACAGCAGAAATCTAAGAACCACAGATTTGTTTGGTTAGCAGTGATTGAAAATGACATTGTGCCTTTATTTTGACATAGTGTGTTTCAGTTACAATTATCTCTTAGTTAAAGCTTATATATTCTTGATGTCGTAATTAAAACAGACGAGTTTCTAAAACATATTGGTAGTTACAACAAAATATATGTATGTCGGGCAAAGACCTCATATTATATTTGTTTTTCTATTCAAATTGTCTCCGACATTAAGAAAATGGTTCTTATTTTTAAAAAAAAATGTTTTCAATAATTTGTTAATAAAACAGGGCTAACGACACCGGTTTTATTTTAATTTTAACACACAATAAACTAAGGGTTAATTGATGATTTTATATTTATAACACCTTTCCCTTTCTTGAAAGGGTTTCTCATGTTGTAGTTCGTAAAAGTCAAATAAATGTCATTTTGAATAATTTAGTCAACTATAAGATAGTCACCTAGCTTTTTCTAAGTATTATTTGCTTTATGAGAATATGTAAATATAAACAATATAGTAAAACTGTTTCTTATGCCCCCACCCAGAAAACTTCAGGTATTATAACAATGAAATTCAAAGTTACATCACAGATAGCTCACTGTGTAGCTTGGTGTTTAACAAACAAAACAATTTCTTGTGATGTAACGTTTGTGTTTGTTGAATCTTGCACAAAAATACACTGTATTAGCCATTGCTAATTTTGAAGTGATAGACTAGAAGAAAAGCATCTTGTCAACATCACCGACTCTTGAATGAAATGTGGAATTGCCTATCACATTATAATATCCCCACCCTACCCTATGGCTAAAAGGGCAAGTACGTTTGGTGACAGGATTCAAACTTTCAACCCATTGATTTTGAGTCAAGGGCTCTAACCACCATGATATTAGGACAGCTGTAGATGTGAAACAAAATATTTGTGTTCAATAAGCCATGACAGTTTAACTCACATACGAATGTGAAGAAAATTGAAAATAATTCATCTGTATCATTGAACTGTTTTAATAAAAGCCCCATAGTGTTTCGTATGAAAATTCATGCATTAATTTTAAAAATGTTTGGATTCCTCCACTGATTGTCAAAAAATAAAATATGAAAAAAATTATACCTTTTCTTATTATTAAAACTTATGTCTGTGACATATTTATATGTTACAGTACTGGTAAAATAATTAACAAGTTAACATTGCATTTAATGAGCATGACAGATGGAACAGAATATACTTTCTATAGGTATATATTTTTAATATTGAAAATTTATACTAAAATTTTTATACAAGTTTGTGACTCCCTCATTCATACTTTTGTACTTTAATACTAATTTCAATGCAAAATAGACTGGTATTTTGAGTCTGAAAGGCTCCTTGTGTGACAAAATAGCCAGGTAAACATACTACTAAGTTTCAGGCATAGTTTTTCTTGACTTAGAACTGTTAACAGCACCCACCACCTACTCTTTTAATAGTATGTCCTGTCTTGAACCTTGTGAAGCTAACCTTGAACCCTACAAGCTAACTACTAGGAATATCTGGCTTTGTTGTTTCAGATGAGCTATTACACGGAACTCTAGTATGTAATTTGACTAACATTAACCAATTGTAGATTTCAATTAACAAAACAAGAGAATTTCTCTAAAAACACAGAAAATGCATTACTTGTCAAAAATCACCCATAAACACCTTTTTAGTAGAACTGTAAATCTCTATACAAGCACTATTAGATGTTTGCTCACCAGTGGTGAAATACAAATGTCCAATATTATCATATCAAAATCCATTTTTGACTAGGTCATTAATAAGTATATGTTGCATTATCTAAAACTACTTACCAGTTTTTATGCCTAAAATGAAGTTATCCCAGTTAATGATAAAGATATTTCATCTTTAGGCTTATCATCAAGTAAAAATGTGATGGTTATTTTCTCCTTAACCTAACTTCACCACATAATCAAAATAAATATTGCATCTATGCCTGACAAAACTTATTACAGGTATTTGTTTTATGACCTTGCATACAACTAGTTAAGAGTAATGTATTTAATTAGTTATATTAATTACTGGGTAATGTTTTTTAGTTCTGATTTATGGAAGTAACTTGCAAATTAAAATAATATAGAGCAGTAGTTCTTAGATTTTGTGTTTGTGGACCACAGTGGTATTTATATACTATGCTACCACTTCCTTTCCTTAATTATGCGATCTTTCCAAAGACTATCTGAAAGAAGCCCACAGATCACCAACAGTACACAAACCACTGATTAAGAATTGGATATATATAAGATCTAAATGATGTTAATGTACCATATCATTTGTGTGTACAGAAATAGCTGACTTTGATGAAACCAGAACAATACCCAAAAAAAAAGAAAAAAATATTTTCAATCCACAAACTGACTTTTACTTTCGTTTATGCAAAGATTTTAAATTGTTATAAATGTAAGGCAATATATGTTCGTATATTAGCACTAACTTCATGTAATACAAGCAGCTTTTCTTTGTGCCAGTAAATTACCAATAAATTTTTCACTACAAATAAACAGATACACAAACAATACCTTTATCCCATGTATGACATTTTATTAGGCCATTGTTTCAGCGTAACTTTAGCAGAGCTATGTACGTTTGTACACGACTACAATGTGTAACAGTACGATGCAGATAAACTACTGTAATGAAGTTCACAGAAAAAAAATAGAGCTTTTGATAAAATAACATACATCTGGTACAAAACTAATGCTTTTACTGATGTAGTGAAAGCACAATAAATTTTGCATACATGATTTTTAAATGAAAACAATCCCCTTCTTTTTTTTTTATAAAAAGCTGAAACACAAGTTTCTTGTTCTAACAAAGCTTTCCGTGTGTACATCCAAAATCAACTTGTGAATATATCCATCACTTACAGTCTTAAGCCTAGCTACTTAAATATCAACAATACACCAGAAGGAAAAATAACTGACCACCTGATTAAAGTTTAAGGACAACACCTACAAAATCCACAGGTCTACATGCTTTTATAACCAGTCTTCTAATTTCACTGACTGCTTCCTCTTTATAAGGTAATTATTAAGCTTTACTTGTTCAGTTACATCCTTTCAATTGACATACTTTTCGGTCAGAAAACAGAATTAAAGCTTAAAAGCAAAAACTAATGGTATTGGTTAAGTAAAAATTTGAAATACCAGATTTGGAATCTGGAACCTTATATAAACTATGCTGCCCCAAAAACAATACCCCCCCTCCACTACAAAAGCAAAGTAAGAAGTAGGGTCCCTTTTATTTCAAATAATATACGACTTCTATTTTTTTGTTTTAAATTATTATTTTTAGCAGAAAAGAATACATTTCATTACAAATTGTGAGTGAAAGTTAAAAATGATTTGCTTTAGTGAAGTTTTAACTAATTTTAAAAAGGATTTAGGCTCAAATTTTCCTAATTACAGCATATCTTACAAAAAAAATTTACAGAATTAACATCTGTGTAAACACCAATAACAAAAGGTAGTTTTCTTTAACAAACCTTCAGATTTTAGTACTTTTTCATATATTACACTCAATGAATACCTAACCATTTAATTCTTACTTGTCTTCTCCCCTATGATAAAAAAAACAAAAAACAGAAGCTATGATGTACTTTATATCCATATTAAACTTTTAAACTTCTGTTAATATCAAACATGTATGGTTTGACACATAAAAGAGATCAAAATTTAATAAAGTTTTCTTCCCCTCCCTTAAAAGAATTTGTAATTAGGAGCTGGCTTAATTGCGACAAATTATATCAAATTATGAATACATTTTGAATGTTCTGATCAGCTGGGTTTATTTCTTGATTGTTTATAATGATGAAAGCTGCTAACATTTCAAAAACATAGAATCTCAGAGACCTTATAATTCACATTGGAATAACAGCTGTTTGTCCAAACTTAACTATACAAATCACCAATAGGCATTATTTCAAGCCCACATGTTCACAGATCCCTGGTTCTGGAAAATGAACTCTGTACATTGTTTGGAAGTCAGAAAGTCTTGGCTGGATTTCTACACACAAGTAAGCCTTGACCTTTCTTAAAACCTGAACCCTTCAGAAGGAATTGAACTGTTAGATCCAAGCTGGTAACCCTGTTCTGATGATTCTGGTATCAAGTTTGGGTCCTCATCAGCCTGGAGAAGAGAGATGTGAGCATGAAATTTCTTCTCAAATAAAAGCATCTCCATATAAGCTGTTCCATAAAACTACACAGAAAACTTTATTGCCGGAATTCTAATCATCTTAAAATAGTGACTTGTTAGTACTTAGCATCTCTGAAACAAAGTTATCTGTTTTTAAATGCTATAATGATTCCAAAAAAGGCAACAATGAAATAGTCTATTTTATTTAAATGTAAGTTACAACAATATTATGAACTGAGAAACATAGACAATTCACCCCTAAAATATGCTTTTAAATTACAACATTGTTACAAAGTTATTAGAGCCTACTTTGTATACATTCAAAGTTTGTTATTATTATACTGAACTTCTGACATTCATAATTATTATTACTATATTCTGTGGCCTGTATTTCCCTCGTATATATATATCTAACAGTTTGGTATCTAGAAATACACACTGAAATAACTGACAGATAAAATGAAACAAATTAATTCACCCTTAGCCTTTATAATAAAAATATAACTAGAAACTACATTTCTACTGATTCTATAAAAAATGCCAAGCCAGTTTTTCTTCTGAATGAAACATTCACATCCTTTGAAGCAGGGTCAATTAGCAATAACATTCCTCAAATATATATAGTTAAATAAGTTTTATCAGAATGTAGTTTTAAACACAAATATAAATAGACATTTAAAAATTACTCTCCCATTTTTACAAACAAGGAAATATAGATTTTCAAAATTGAAGAACATTTATTGTTTGAGCTTACCTAAAACCTCTCAATTTTTATTATTCATGATGAAACTTACAACAACAAAAAAACTCACTTTATAATGTAGTCAACACAAAAAATCTTTTCCATGAAAATTAACTGAACATTTTAATCTACCTGCTTTATTCTAAAGATTTTAAATTTAGACTCGAGATTTTGATAAACTCAACTCACACCCTCTACCTGTTATTTACATGCTCTTTGACTCTTTCACTGCAGCTGGGATGTATATTTCCCAGCCACAGTGAAAGGGTTAAGAAAGAAGCCACTGAAGACTATAGTAAATTGTGAATAAAAAATCTCTGCAACTTAAGATTATTAATACAAGGCATGATAATTCAACCACTTCAGTTTCAGTAAAATTGTTTTTATGTCTAAAACAAACATTCAAATATATTTACCTTACATGTATTTCAGTTTCTTAAGCAAGTGACTTACAAATCAAAATGAGAAGTTTAGTTACACTGTCAAATATGACACTTGAAAACAAATAAAGTCTATACAGGTAATAATATCGGTGTCTCTATCTTTATGTTTAAATATTACTATAGAATTTTTACAACTAACAATAAACATTATTTTGTTTATGACAAAATTGCTTTGAATTGTTTTTGAAGTTTTACAAATTTACCATCTGTATAGTTAAATGATAATGCTTGGAGATGGCTTGAATGGTCACTGAAGAAAAACTTTAATTAAAGGTTTTCTTCATTACCCATTCAAGCCGTCTCCATGCATTATTAGTCTCAACTTGGGTTCCTCGTCATCGAATAGTTAAATGATGTTTTACTCATATATAGAAGGTGAAAAAATTAATAAAAGTGAATAAAAAAAGCAATATACAGTCCACTCACTAATACTGTGATGTAAAACAAACACTTAAGCTGACTACAAATTTTTTAATCATATTCCTCTTAATTAGTCTATTCAGAATTTCTGATTAAAGGTTTAATAAAATAACATTTGAAGCCCATCTTCTGACTACAAGTCACTAACTAGAAGACTTTTTGTTCAATACAGAAATACACTGAACTACACACATGACAACCATTAGTCTATGTCATATTATTTATACAGAATAATAACTTTATAATGTGGTATAAGATGTATAAAGCTAGCAAAGCAAGGAGAATTATTAGACCAAATAAATAAATATCTTCACAGTCTTTTTTATAAGACATACTACATCAATAAACTGATGATAAAAAGTTTACGTTAAAAAAAGTACATCATCAACTAAAACCTTTTAATTCTCCGATGTAAAAGTAATTGTTTGGCAAATTTGCAGAAACCAAAACACTTTCTGACAGTGCCTTTGACAATAAAGCTTAGACTTTTGTCAAGTGTAAGTCAGTTAATGATTTACATCACCAGTATGAATGACAAATGCTATGTTCAAGCCAATATCTTGTTTCCATAAGTTCTGACAAACAGATAAACTTTAGGACAATTTGTAAGAACTTTCAATTTTCATAATTAGTAGGAGTCCTTTAAGTATATACCAAAACATTAATTATAAAAACTATTCAATATTTTTCCTGGAATATTCTTCACTAAATCATTAATTACCACATTTCATTACTCCATCTTATTTTAAAGATGAGCGCTTTTGAATATTTCACTATTCTTCTTTAATCTCCTGAAGAAGAATAGCGAACTATTCGAAAGCTCTTGAGCTTTGGGTTTCATTTGAACACCATTACAACTTTTGTATGTTATACTGTGTGCTAACTTCTTAATCAAAATTTATTTTAAAAGACTTCATTAAAAACTATACAAAATTCCATACAGTAAACTATTTCTTACTTGAGGTGAAATAGTTAAAGAAATTACTTAAAGTAAAACTGTCATACTGCATACATTATAATAACAACAAAAAAGCCTTAGTTTTATATAAGGAATAAAAACAAAACACTTACGCTTTCAGAAAAGTACTGTTCAATTATTTCGTAAGCTAACTTGTAAATTTCTTCATTTTCATGATTCTGAAGTATTTCTATTTTCTCTAACCCTGAAAAAAAAATTAGTTCAATCAAAATATTTCAAGTTCTTATTGCAATCATAATTTCTTTGTCAACACATTCTAGGTTAGATTAATTATCCAAGTACTATATAATAACAAGTACAAACTCTAATTCTGAATATATTTAAAGTTATTCTGTACAGCACTGAGGCTGGATGTCTAACTGAAACACCATGAGTATGTATACAAATCCTGTGAACTATTTAAAGCTGCAGAAGATATATCAACATTATATACTACGTACAACCATTAGACAACAAAAACTGAAGTGTATCAACTGAGTTATTTTTAACACAACTGGTGTATAGTTTGTCACTAAACAAGAGTTTTTAAAAACTAATTCATGTCATACCATCTAAAGCATAACAAATACTTTTGGAAAAAAACTGTATGTGTAAATCTTCATGGATTATGTTCACTGATATATAATGCATAATATTCATTACACAAAGTCAGTCATTCAATAAAACAAAACTCACCTCCACACTCTTCTATTGTATTGGCTATGTACTCAAACTCCTTGTCTAAGACTTTGAGCATGTTACTTAATGCATCTAGGACCACCTGTACAATTTGGGCATCTCGGACAGTCAGAAGATTGCACAAAGCAGGGAGGACATTCTCACTGACCAGGTAGCCAACTTGGCTTTTTGTACCACTTAGAGTAAGATTACTGACTGCCCAGGCTGCTTCTTTCTGAGTTTGAAACTCTCCCTAAAAAACACAAGTTGCTGGTAACTACAGCTTTAATATTTATCTTAGAACATTTAAAGTTAATGCTTACTGCATCCTAACCTTACTGACTAATACATCCCAAACCCTTCTACACTACACCCTCTAACTTCTGATATATCTCCTAAAACACTAGAGTACTAGTTATGAGACCTTTGTAAAAACGTTTCTTTGAAACAAAGTAATTAAATTTTAAATAATATAAAAATTCAAATTATAATATACAATTTCATTAACATATATTGATAGTAAAGTGATTTAATTAAATTCTGAATGTAACACAGTACCGTACACAAAAAGGAATTTAAAAATGGTGCTGGAGATTATAAGGTTAAAGCTTGTAACAGTATACATCTGTTTCTACTTAAATTTTATTGTTTTAATCACCTTTGTCTAACTAATAATCCTACCACTAAAGTTGTAAATCACTTGGCAAATGAGTAGCTCACATTATCCTATTAAATTACATAATGTATGGGCGACTAGTGAGCATACCTTGTGAAATTTTTTTTATTATTTATTATTATTTTTCTTTATTTTACTTAATCTAACCTAATAAGTTTCTACTTTTTACATTTCAGTTCCCTTATAATAATAAAGAATACACAATGAAAAACAACAAATATAGTACTTACCTGGATCATCATCTTTTTTGCTATCAACTATTGATGAAACTTAAACCTACCATTTTATACTAATGGTACCACCATACCAATTTTTTTTATTTAGTTAAATACTGCCCCCCAAAACACAGAATAATAACATGTAAAAAATAGACAATGTCCTATAACTATCATAATTTTCTGGC